>NC_057400.1:24089823-24389823 GCF_019320065.1 Cervus canadensis
AAGATGAGATTTCTGCCAACTACAGCATAAGCTTGAAAGAGGATTCTGTAGCCTCAGAAGAGATAGCAACCCATCTGACACCTAGATTACAACCTGTGCAGTCCTGAAGGGGCTCAGCAGTAAAGAATCCACCTGCAATGCAGGAGACATGGGAGACACAGGCTTGATCCCTGGGTCGGGAAGCTCCCCGGAGGAGGAAATGGCAACCCACTGCAGTATTCTTACCTGGAAAATTGCAAGGACAGAGAGGAGCCTGGCAGGCTACAGTCCATGGCGTCACCAAGAGTCAGACACAACTGAGTACCGTATAAAACACCACCACATACTGGTCCTGAATAGAGGACTCAACTAGCTTGTGTCTGAACTCCTGACCTATGGAAACTGTGAAGGAAGAAATGGATACTGTTTTGAGCTGCTAAAAATGTGGTAATTGGTTACACTGTCATAGAAAATGAGCACATTTTTACTAAAACAAGTATTAATGCTAATACATTAAGTAATTTCTAGTGTATTATAAAACTCGTCAATTTATATGAAACATATATGTGTGTGAGTATATATATACATATATATATATATCCACATACATCTTACTGATTATTTGTTTACACATACACACAACACATGCCTAATTTAGCAGGAGCATCTCTATCATATTTTTAATGACAGAACTTTCACCAAAGTTTTGGAACCACTCTACAAAAGTTATGAGAGAACATATTTTAAAGGAAACTTCTTGGTGAATAAGAATGATTCTAGGAGGGAAAAGAAGGAAAATTGGCATTAAACTTAGAAGTTTAGCGTCTATTTGTTTTTAGTAAAAGAGAAGAGTTTAAGTAAAAATAGGCCTATAAGATCTATAAAGTATAAATAATGCAATATAATGTTAATATTTCAAATTCTCTGCCTATGAGATTGTTTGTAGATTATTTTTAAAGGTTTTATTGAATTTCTTACAATATTGCTTCTGTTTTATTATTTATATTTTTGGCTGCGAGGCACATGGGGTCTTAGCTCCCACACCAGGGATCGGGCCCTTGCCCCTGCATTAGAAGGCAATGTCTTAACCACCGGACCTCCCAGGGAAGTCCCAAAAGATTTTTATAGACACATTTTTCTACTATGCTATCATTTCCCATCAAATTTTAACATATAAATACAGGTGCATAATACAGGTTAAACTATCAAGTAGCACTGTAGAAGGTAAATATATGACATATCCATGGTCATAGATGTGTTAAGTGTATAAGTATTTCATATGTAGCCATGTGTGCGTTCTAAGTCTCCATCACTTTAGTTGAATAAAATCTCTTTTTCAGGATCTTGGTTACATTAAATGAGGTTGAAGAAACCTGGTGATTCATGCCTTCAGAGTTTTAAAGTAGCATGTGCACAATATTGCAACACTGTTTATGCAATTTCAACATATTACCCAAATAGAATTATGATTTTTTTCTAATTCAATTTGTTCTCAAGGTTTCATTCCTCCATCAGTGATATATTGGAAAACTCCTCTAGGCAATAAGTATACAGAGGATGAGTTGTAGTTCTCCGTTTCCTAAAGTAATATATTTGATAAGTGTCAATGTCCCCAGATCAATTTGGATGTCCATAGGGAAAATATTTATTTTGCACCTGAAACATTATGTATCCTGTGTTGTATACATACTCTTGTTAGTTTCCCTTATGATGATGTTCAAGTAACTATTGCTAAACTAATGTCACAGTCTCCCTAAAGAATATCATTTCTTTGATTTGAGTTGAGGTTGATGTCCTAATTCTGCCCTTAATTAGATATGGATATTTGAGTTGATCATATATTCATTTACTGCTGCTCCACGAGGAGAGAAATTATGTCTGCAGGAGAAGCTGCTAGGAGGATCAGATGTATATGAAGGAGTCTTGCTAACTATGACTCCATTCATAAACCAGAGTTGCTTTGTCTTTTATGTGATTCTTTAGTACTTAGCAAATACTTTTTTTCCCTGAGAATTATATTTTAGCAGTATATTTTTCATTAAGTCTATTTTGGTAGCTACTGTACACTGATTACCTTTAAGATCTCTTGGTGAAAGCTCCTCCCCTGCCTGCATCCCCCTTCCCAACCTTTCTCTTTTGTAAAAGAAACCATAACCTCTTTAAGCCACCAGGATACCATGGACCTGTTTGTCTCTATTCTGTAACTTAAGTATAAATATGTCTTTGTCTGTCTTATCTGCTAGACCATCAACTCTTCAGAGCAGGAAGAGTGTCTTGTGCATTATTTGTTTTGTCAAAATCCAGCAGAGTACATAATGCATAGTAATTACTCAATAAAATTGTTTTGATTTTTCCTGAAATAAAATAATATATGCATAAATGAGGAAATAGTGAAAGCCTAAGCAAGGATTATATAGACCTGTCTCCCTTCATTAATCAAGCTAAACTTTCTGAGAAGAATACTGTTTATATTAAAACAAAATTACCCTTAAGAAGTATGGAAGACTATTACTCAGTTATAAAAGATAATGAAATTGGGTCATTTGTAGCGACATGGATGGACCTAGAGAGTGTCATATAGAGTGAAGTCAGAAAGAGAAGACAAATATTGTATATTAATACATATATGTGGAGTCTAGAAAAATGGTATTGGTGATATTTGCAAAGCAGAAATAGAAGCACAGACATAGAGAACAAACATGTTGATACTAAGGGGGAAAAGAGAAGTGGGGGAATTGAGAGACTGAGATAGATACATAGACATTATTGATACTATGTATAAAATAGGTAACTAATTACAACATACTGTAAGCCCAGGGAATTCTGCTTAGTGCATTGTGGTGACTTGAATGGGAAGGACGTCTAAAAGGAAGTGTATACACACACACACATATATGTACACACACACATGTATACACACATGTATACACATATATGTACACACACGTGTGTATACACACATACATACACACATACACACATACACAAACATACGTGCACACACATGTATATACACACACGTATATATACACACATATATATACACAGACACACATATATATACACACACACTATATACACACACACATATATATACACACATATATGTATATGTGTGTATCAGTTACACACATATATGTATATGTGTGTATCGGTTACACACACACACATATATGTATGACTGATTCATTTTGCCCGACTATAGAGACTAACACGACACTGTAAAGCAACTTTACTCCAATTAAACTAGTAAAGCAAACAAACAAAAGGAAGTACGTGAGAAGAGAGTTTTAAATGCGTAGCCACTTTAGAAAGGCTGATACTGTCTTTTGCAGTAAAAAGGGAGATGACTGGGTTGTCTTGACAACCTTTTTTGTAGAGGAAGAGTTAATTATTATATCTGACCTCATGTTTAAATTGTGATTCTAATATTAATCATTATAAGACATAAACTTCACATCTCATAAATTCAGTCAACCTGTTTCCACTATCCAGAGCCATGTTAAATAAAGAACAGTTTCTAAAGCTTTTTTTCACATTTCTAGAAAATCTTTTCTGCCCTTTTCCAAATTATGTTTCTTGTCATACAAGCTACTTTTCAGGAGCTGTCTGCCACGAAGCCCTAAGAATAATGCAGATGTTTGAGTCAATAAATGGCCCATCTCTCTTTCAGACATCCTAGTATATAAATAAAATTGTACCCCACCCTACTCCTTTACAACATGCTTAGATCACAATATCAATTCAAACAAAGAAATGGATGTGCTAGGAACTGGACATACAAATGCATTATTTCTCCTCTTTGAAATGAGTAAAGGAAAGGGAACTAATAATAACGTGATATTGTTGTCTACTCACTAACAACAGCGTGGAATAAATAAAAGAGTCTTCCTTTTGTTGTCCTGATGGTGAGATATAACTGGTTTTCATAATGCTAGAGGTACAAATGTCCTCATATTTTAAAAATGTTTGATAAGATACTTATCTGTCATATATTTCAGTGGAGGTATTTTATGCTTTGTATTGTATCTAATAGGCCTATTCACAAATGAAGAGTATATGAGGGAAAAGATGAACATCACTTCATAACAAGACATTGAGATAAACTCTCCTAAACTAAGAAAGCCTGCAAATGCATATGGCCCTTTTATTCATGGCTTTTTTCTATTCAGATACCAAAGTGCTTCAAGTGGCTTTGATAACATACTTATGAATTCATGAAGACGTTTTTCATAATGTGCTCACCTTTGGTGCTGAGAGGTTATGCAGATTGCTTTTATTTGCTTGGCTGGAAAAGAATATCTAAGAGTGTGTTGCAGATACATCACAATTTAGAACAATTTTTTACATTGTCCTTAGCTACTTTTCACAAACTTGCTGGAACTCTCTACTCAAACTTCAGGCAATGATAAGAATAAATGTCAAATATTATTAGTTCTGGAGTATAACTACTAATTTTGGTTTTGACTGCACAGTACATAGAAAAACCTTGGAACATTTCCAGTTATCTTCACTATCATTTAGCCCTTAAAACCCAGAGCAGACATTTAAAAAGAAAAAAAGAAAAAAGTACACCATTATATTGAGGCGGCAGATGCAAGTTAGCATTATCAGAAGATGAATACTTGCAGCCTTCACTGGCAACCTGACCAGATATATTCTGTATAATTAAATAAGGGAGCAGTTTAAAAAATAAAATTATAACATCTTGGGCAATCTTTTGTAAATAATGGAGTAAGCAGGCCAGAGAACAGGAAAAAAAAAGTCCAAATGTGATTAGCGGTTGCTCTTCATGAGAAATTTTCTCCACCTCTAATTTGACTTTTCTGAAAAGCTTTAATGAATACTTTCCTCAGTGATACTGTTTGTTGTTTTAAATATCATCATGGAATCTTTGCAGTGTTATTACCATATGAAGATGACACGCTGGCGAACTTTATAAAATACCAAGTGGCTCTTGGCAGGACGTGTCTGTGTTAACTCGTTTCAGCCCGGCCTGTCGTGTCCCTCTTGCTGAGCTCTTTAGCATAAATGTTAAGGTTATCACAATTCCAGGAAGAAAGTGGACTTTACGAACCCATGCTTTCTGAAGAAAAGAAGGAAGGAAGCAGAAAGTATTAATACATTGAACAAAGTGAAAGACAAGGTAGTTTAACTTGTTAGTTTGTTTGCTGAACTCAAAAGTAAATATACTGCAGCCGAAAGTGTTCCATTTTTATCCGCCTGCTGCAGTAATGGTTGTGTTACTTCAGGGCTTCTACTTTAATAATTGATCATGGTTTGTATAGCATCAGCTAAGAGCAAAAATAAGAGTGTTGCTTTGAACAAACTGCAGCAATGTTATAGCATTAGGCAGAGAAACAAGATTCGGGAAATATAGATATAGAAGAAACAGGAAAAAGATGGATACATTGGGTGGTAAATACTGCTTCGGGCTAGAAAGTAATGAGAATTTTTCCGTAGAGAGTTTTGACCTGCTATTCAAAAATTGTTTCTTGTCTTAATAAATCCTAAAAGTGTAATTTACTTGCAAAAGGGAAAGAACAAAGGCACCAAAATTCTTTTGATAACAACACTTGTTAAGGTTGATAAGTTGGGTTTCAAATGTGTGAAGAAAAATGTGTGACAGTTTGTTTTAAGGTGACAACCTAAGTGTTCAGATACTTCCATCTTTTGCTACTTATCACGCAGTAGCTGAGTTGTAGTTCCACTTGTACATTTACAGCATAAACCATACCAAGTAGTATAGGCTGAATTCATGGAGAAAATGTACTTATATTTTCTGGTAAATTGACAACCATAGATCTCTATAATTTTTCTTAAGCTGGTAAAAATAAGATTTTTTTCTTTGATTTTAATTTGTCTTGCATTACAAATAAGAAACACCACTCTTTTCAGAAAATATTTCCTTTCTCAACATAGAGTTTTCCAAAGATGATGGTTATTATATATTTTCTTCTTTTTCCGAATTGAATCTCACATGATTCACAGGGGTTTCAATTGCTATATGCCAGTTACTGCATACATATGTATCTATTCAATCAGGATTTACGTGTCTTATAAACTATTTATGGTTTTTTAATTTAGTCTTCTTAATTGTGTGCACTTGTATGTGTGTGTGTAGACACACTCGTGAAAATCAACTTGAAGATTAGGAAGCACGAGGCGGTAAATCTAAATTTAAATTACAATTCATGCTATTAAAATAACTACTGTAACCTGCTGCTGTGGTGTGCAATAGTGATAAGATACAAAGCAAAATGACCAAATTTTAATGAATGTAGGAATAATATTATGATGTTAATGATAATCAATGTGACTTATTTCATTATCAAACACATTGCAAGGAGTGATTATTTATTTTATGCCTAATTACAATAGAGAAAAATAAAGCAATCACGTATTTCATATCAAAAATAAGCGGGAAAAAAAGGATCTAGAATAATTTGTTCTCAATTATATAGACCCTTATGGTAAAAATGATAAAAATGATGCCCCAAATACTTGCTTCAGATCTCTACTTTGCATGTACATGTATCCCTGTAATTAAAAGGCAAGCGTTTGGGCTGAGCATTTGATGATCAATGTTAGCTTTTTTCGCAGTGAGTCCTTGGAATGTTTGTAGACCTCTACAGTCAAATGAGTTTGGAGATGTTGAGCTAAATAAAGATAAGTCTTTTTTTTTTTTTAACTGAAGAATTTCTCAAGGCCTTAAGGATTCAGTGTACACTACAAACCTTTATGCAGGGCCAGGAATGCAGTGTTCCCAAAGAGATCTCATCACGAACGTTTTTGTTCAGAATCTCAAGGGACTGGTGAGTCTTGGAACATACTTGAAGAAATACTGATCTTGACCTAAAGCAGCACCAGCCCTGATTCACTGTGCAGTGAGAAAATACTTTCCTCATTCTTCGACTTTCTAAATTAAAGAAGTTCCGCAGAATTCCCTGATTATTTCACAAGCATTGAGAACCCTTTTGATCATTGTTGCCATAATAGAATGGTATTTAAAATGAAAATGACAAAATTGTTAGATGCAAGGTCAGAGCAGTTGACTAGACTCTCACCAGCTGAAGGATATATGTGGGCAGTAGTCCCCATGCATACATGATTTTGTTTGGGATTCAGCTAAGTCCTCTATGGTACACACTTTGGGGAATCACACAGTGAGTTGAAATCATAAATATTAAATGTTTAAATGCCAAGGAACTGTTCAAAATGATTAAAACTTTTCTTCTAGTCATTCAGGGTAGATTTCTTATGTCAAGCAGTAACCTAGGAAGTAAGAACACAGAACTGCGAAACCCAGAATCTGTATTTGAGGAGATACCTTAAATCTGTATTTAAGGAGATACCTAGACAGGGAAGACAGACACAAAAGTAAACAAGAGCCACGTGTGTTATTGAACAGTGTGTTAGTCCTATGGTGAGGTAGAAACCATAGAGTCGTGTGGGTGCATGTGGCAGGGGTTTGGGTCCATTATCCAGACTGGGAAAAACAAATTTGTTCATGAGGGAACTGAACAAATTACTCTGGCAGAGAAAGTGCATTCCAAGAAGACAGAATGGTAAGTACACAGCACAGGCATAGGAAAAAGTGTGATATGTTTCATGGTTCATATATAAAGCTCAAGGGGAGGGGAGGGAAGCTGGAATGGTAAGTTTACATAGTGATAGAGTTTTCCAATGTTATGCCACTGACTTGGAGGTTTTCCTCTGGGTCTTAAAGAAACCACTAAAGGACGTACATTTATGAGCGGAAAGATAGATGTTAGAGAGACAGCCAGAAGTAGATGATGATATCTGTGTTTTCTGACATGCATGAAGGTATAAGAGTATGACGGCAGATTGGGAATAGTGTTTGGAGAGTTAAAAAATTATGTCGCGGGGGATCGGGATGGGGAATAAGTGTAAATCTATGGCTGATTCATATCAATGTATGACAAAACCCACTGAAATGTTGTGAAGTAATTAGCCTCCAACTAATAAAAAAATTAAAAAAAAAAAAGAAAAAAAAAAATTATGTCGCTTAACAAAGTTTACCCAGGACAGCATGCCCTTGAGATGACATTTAAAAATAAAATAATTGATTACTATATAATTGTATCCTATGTTACTGATTTTCAAAGTATTTCTATCCTCTCAATCCTTTGCTCATAGATTATGCAATAAAAATCATGAAGTAGAAAAATACCAAGGGAGGATGGCTTTGTTTGATTGGTAGAGACATGTATATAAGGGACCCCTGGGAACAACCCAAGTAGACCCTGGGAATTTAGAATAAAATCCTGGAACACAGTGAGGCATAAAAGCATTCTTTTAAGTACTGGCAAATCTGCATGTGTGACCAAACATACTAACCATCCTATTTTGTATTTGAAGGAGATTTTGTGCTTTCTCTTTTAAATTCTTTTAAAATTGTGGTTTGTTTTCTTTATTGCACAATACATATTGAGAACATAATACTGGCCCTGGACTAAATGCCAGGAAAACAGTGGTGAACACAGAAAACATCCCAGAACCCAAGGAACTTCCAGGTTAGAAGGAAGATGAGTAAATAATTTCCTAAGGAGGTATGAAGTGGTCACTCTGCAAAGTGTTATGGCAGAGCCTCTGGAGCACCACAGAGGACAATGCTAGTGTTGATCTGGTGAGCTGGGCATCTAGAGGAGTCTCCCTGATGGGCTGCAGGTGGAGATACTGGGGTAGGTGAGGCTGGGAGTGAGCCTCAGGCTGAGCAAAGTGTGTGGGAAAGTGCTGTGAGACAGCAAGCAAGGCATATTCTAGGAGTTGCCTGCAGGCTGGTGTGGTTGCAGGGGTGAGGGGAGGTGTTGGGAGTAGAGGTGAGGCAGGATAGGAAGCTAGGGGTGAAGGAATCAGACTTTGGAAGATGTTGCAGGCTGAATTAAAGATTTAATATTTTTCCGAAGGGCAATGGGAAAGCATTAAATGAATCGACTCTTTGTGACCCTATGGACTATAGCCTACCAGGCTCCTCAGTCCATGGAATTTTCCAGGCAAGAGTACTGGAGTGGGTTGCCATTTCCTTCTCCAGGGGATCTTCCCAACGCAGGGGTCAGACCTAGGTCTCCCACATTCCAGGCAGACGCTTTACCATCTGAGCCACCAGGGAAGCCCCTTCTATAGGCTATTGGTGGCAACTATGTCGAGTTTTGCATTACATTAAGGATTTGGGTATTTTGCCTTAGTGGGTTTCTGACTGCCTTTGATCTAAGATTCGGGGACTTTTAGGAATGTAACCTAATGTCAGTAATTCCTTCTGGAGTTCTCTTTTAGGCTTCCATACCTGAGGTCACAGGATGTATTTTCAAAATAAGTACAAGTCAACTGAATTCAACAATGATTGGCAAACTATTAAACATTAAAAAAAGAAGAAGAAGAAGGGAAGGTGTTCTGTTTATAAGATAGCAAAATTCTGTCCAAACCCTGGAAGGTAGAATGCCACTGACCTATGATAATTAACTTAAAGAAGAAAACACAGCATTAAATTAATTGCTCAGCTGGAAATTATTTAGTAATTCTCTGACTTTTAAGTCTCAGGGGTTTTCTTCTTGATATAATATTGTTAGACATCTTAAAATCATCTGAAAATGTACATTTTGGAAGCCATTACTTTTAGTTTGCAAGTATTCATTTATATGTCTAATAATAACAAACATTTCTTGAAGGCTCAGTATCTTGAGTATAAGCACTAAATCTGAGCATTTTAAATGATCCATCTCATTGTACTCTCACAGATACTTACATAAAGTACAGGAATTTTTACTCTTATTTATAGACAGGAAACAGGCTTTAGAAGTGGATATGCTCCAATGGCATGCTGACTTATAATACCTAACTGAATAGCTGGGGCCGTTACTATTGTCGCTGTTGGCTGCCGAGTGGGAGGGTAGAGTGAGGCTGTAAAAGAGATCACTGAATTAGGATTGGTGACGTCAGGTCAGGTTCAGTCGTCCCAGGTGGGTGCCCTTGATCAAGTCTCTTTACTCATAGGCCCTTCATCCTTAAAGGAAAGGACTTGATGAAATACTGGACCAGATACTACTCAAAAATTTATCACTGGATTGACAAAGTTTTAATAGTTAGGTACAGGGCTTCCCAGGTGGTGCTGATTGTAAACAATCCTCCTGCCAATGCAGGAGACACAGGAGACGGGTTCAATCCCTAGGTCTGGAAGATCCCCTGGAGAAGGGAATGGCAACCCACTACAGCATCCTTGCCTGTAAAATCCTATGAACAGAAGAACCTGGCGGGCTATAGTCCATGGGGTCACAGAGAGTCAGACATGACTGAGTGACTGACCACAGGAGCTAAGCAAAGAGATGCAATGGGATAGCAATGATGAGCTCTATAAAACGTAGGCAATATGGCTTATCTGTGACACCAAGCAAAGCTACAAGATGTCAGAAGGCTGTGGCTGGGAAGACAGACTGGATTATGTTCCAAAGAATCATGAAATCTGGAAAGAAATCTGGAATTATTCCATTAGGCAATAGGACCACCAAAGAAAGTAAATTCTGGAGTATTTCAGTCATGTCATGAAACTGGAAACTCAGACCTGGGAACTTCCTTTTTAAATTAGTTCAGATCCCTTCTTGCTTTTCTTTGGTATTTGTGGTCTTATCTACTAAGGCTCTTTCACTAAAATTCTCAAGTTATACTTTTATGTCTGACCATACAAAATACCATACTTACTTTAAAACATAACCAGCTATAGTTTTCAGCATTATGTTGTAATTTGACTTAGACTTTGTATTATTTTAGCTATCTTGTGTCTCATTGTGTGAAACTGTCTCTATAGAGGGTATTTTGGTTGTTCTACACCATTTTCATAGGGCCCATAAATCAACAGCAATCCTCTTTCAGTTGAATCATTTTTTTTTTTCCTTTTTGAATTCTAAATGCTTCAGAGGCACATAAGCCAAAGTTAGGATTCTATCCTCTTTGAAAACTGCAGTCAATATGTTTAATACTCACTACTGTCAAATACAGAAACACAAAGCGTGAGCATTCAGCTTCTTGCATCCTGAAAGGAGTTCCATTTTGTTGGCAGTGATACCTACAGATGGGCCTCTACACTTGCAATTTGTTGATTGCAATAAGGGAGAAGCTGCAAACCAAAGAGAACCAAGACAAATTGGAAACCAGTCAGGGTGAGAGTGACCAAAGGTTAATCAGGCAATGCAAGAGTAAAGGGGATAGAAAAGAAGGGTGTGCAAATGGTGAGTTTTAAGTGAGAGCTTTGAGAAGTTCTGTTGGAGAGAGTTGGATGATTTTGAGATATACCCCTCTGTACGAGATACAGGGATAGAGTTAGGAAGATATTTTTAAGATTTTTGTGTCTTCCTAATATAAATTCTATTTGTTAACTATTGAGAATGAAAATGTTTGTCCCCAAATTTTTACTAGTGGATATATTTCTTTTTTAATTTTAAAAGAAATTAATATTTTTATGGGGGATGGGGCATGGTGGAATGGAGCAGCACTGTTCAGGTTGATGATAAACCACCTATCTGGGGACCTCTAAGGTGGATAACTTATGGTGACTTTAGGACCAAAAATTTCTAGGATGTATATTTCCATTTTTCTGATGAGAAAAATCATGCTGATGGGGACAATTTGCTACTCAGACCATAAGAGTCTAGTTCAAGTGGCCAAGGAACAAAATGAAGAGAGTTGTTTTAAAAAATATTTTCCTTTTCCTGTGTTTCTGACATTTGACTTATGATGATAAAAATGGTAAAAGAAAAATCACAAATATAAAAAAAAAACATGGAAGCTAATCTAGTAAGAAATCAGAATATTGAAATTTTTAAACTATGTGAATTAACTAATATGATAGATTACACAAATAGTTTTCACAATTTGTGGGACAGCTATTCTTTCATTGGACTTAATTTCTGTCCATTGACAATTTGTTTTCCATACATGTAGGGAAATGCTCTCTTCTCTGTGAACACTTGCAGGTCCTGCCATTATCATTTTGTTCTTTATTGTATTAATTTACCTCTCTAGCTTCTCTTTTCTGGGGAGTTCATTGAGAGGAAGAGCTAAATCATTTTTTCTTTCATTTTCATTATCTTAGAAAAACCCCTACCTAGTAGCTACTCATTAAACGTCTGAAGAATCCTTTTTAAAGAGACTATTACATTTGAATTGAGAGCTTTACATTATTCTCTACTGTTACAAAAATATAAGAAAATATTTCATCTACATGACAATTTTACTTTATCTGTAGTTTTATCTACTAACAGACTCTTCAGAAGTCTCTGGCAAGGGCAGCCAGTACATGAGACTGTGTCTAGTATAAATAACTCTGTTAAACACACCAACTAATACATTTTGGGGAAATTATTTTGAAATAATATATGATCAGTCTGTTTAGTTTCAGCCCCAGATCCCTGTCCTTCTTGGTTGTGGCTATGCTTGGTCTGAAGCAACAAGTTCATGTGAAAGGAATGAAACATGAAATCTCTCTACATCAGATTGTCTTATTAAAATCATTTCATTTTCCCTCACATGTAAGCTTCCAAAATTTCTCACTCACTCTGCATCTACTCTGTGTTAAATAATGATACACAAACTGTCTCTCCAATTTCCAAGAAAAATCATAGTAATTATTGTTTCTCCTTCCACTTATTTAATAAATTCAGTGGATACAAATTTCCTTGACCAGTGTAGCAAGAAGCATTCTTAAAATTACACAGAATTTAGAATTTCACAAAATCATGGTTATTCTTCATTCTTGCCAATTCTACTTCTTAGGGGTCTTAAATGTAAGTTTGGCAACATGAAATATTATATTGTTTTGAATTTTAAATAAGAATTTTAGTCATTAAAAATAAATATGAATCCTATTTTATATTTGACCTAGCCGAAATTCTTCACAATGTGCATATATTTTGTCAGAATTATAGAGACAGCTCTGAATTTATGTTTCCAAATGCCATAGGACTTATCATGAGCTATATGCTCATTTAAGGGCAGAATTTTACTCATTGTATATAACAACATCAGAGACAATTGTGATGATTTGTAGATGTGTGAAAAGTGCCAGCTCTATCGCACCTATCAATAGACGCTTTCTGGGCTTTTCATGGATATCATTGGTATTGCTAGTGTTTTGAGGGGAAAAAATGTCCTCATATGGCAAGTGTCTGTCCTACATGTCTTGGACATACAAACTGCAGAACAGGACAGACTTTGGAAGGAAATAATACTCAGTTCACAGTATAACATTTCATGAGGAAAACAAGTGTCTGGAACTGGAAAGATGATTTATTTTTCATGCTATTAATAAAGCCTTAATAAAGGGATTTTTAATGTGACTATGCCATGATCTTTCTCTCCTGTATGGCAACAGAGTAATTTGCCTACTTAGAGGGTATTTTTCTAGACATGATGATTCTTCAGTGTTATTGTATAAGTAATTGCATTTTAAAGGCTATAAGCCTCACAGGGTCTATGTCTAGCACTAAAGTTCCAAGAGGCAGAAATAAATTATAGCATTCCACCATCGTCCTAACAACCTTTAGGTTTGCGTAGAATTATTTCACCTAAGTCCCAGACTCTATCTATTCTTTTAATCCTATGTGCCAGAAACTATGCTGAGTTCTAGATGAGGCAAAAAGGTAAAAACAAACAAACAAAAAAAAAAACCTCAAAAGAATAAGTTTTCAAACTATGGAGAAAGATGCATTGTAGATAAATAATTACTAGTTATTTTGCTCAAAATCTCTTGATGGTGAGTCCTTCCCTGGCCACAACTATCCACCCCTTCAATATTACACATCTTTCATTTAATCTTCTTAGAACTCAACACTAACCAAAAAGGTATGTAATATAATATTATATACCAGATGATATAAAAATATAGATTGTCTTATTTTATTTCCTGTGATTAAGACTTGAATCTAAATTCTATGAGATTAGAAATTTTATCTGTTTTGTTCAAAGATATATCCTCAATGCCTAGCACATAATGGAAGCTTGATGAATTGTTGCTGAGTGAATGAAGATGGTAGTATGATTTGTAGCGTAGTATGCTTTTACCATGATATGGAAACACAAATGGGAAGCCTGCATACAGATAAAAAAATTTATACAGGGAATAGGATATTTCATCCAGGTTTTGATAGATGAGTAGGAGTTCACCTTGCAGGCAAGGAATTGTGTACAGAAACTAATTCAGGAAGATTGAATAGCATCTATGAAGCATAGATATGTGTGTTGACAAAGAGTTGTCAATTCTGAGAGAGAATGTAAAGTCAGTAAGTGTTGAAGGGTATTTAGCATGGAGTTGCATGATCAAGAAAGGTCAGAGAAGAAGATTGGTGAAAGAGGATCAGAAAACAGAGATTGACTATTAAGAGTCTTATATACCATGGTCAGAAGTTTGAATTTCATTCTTAAAGCAATAAATAATCTTCAAAGGATTTTCTGCAGAGAAAGATCACATTTGTCCTTGAAAGATCAGTCTGTTGGCAGTGTGGAAAATGGATAGGTACTCAATATTTGTTGAGTTAATGAATGATTTCTCAACAGTATTTTAGACCTTACAATTTGGTGATTCTTCAAGCTTCACTATAAATATTGACAGATTGCGAAAATAAATATCTCAGAATGATGGAGCAGTTCTATTGTAGAAGACAAGATTGTACCCAATTTTTCAGAACGTAAAAAATGGGGAACTTTCCCTAAACCTCTCAGCAGTTTCATAACTATTCATATCATTACACTAATCTTGGTTACTCCTATTAATGATTTCTTTTCTCTGAAAGTCTTTAACTGCCTAACAGAAGCTTTCTACTTTAGAAACAAAAACAACTTTTTGACTTTTTGCTGTCTGCCAAAATTGATTTGCTACAAATCAAGTTTAGCTATGTACTTCTTATTCATTATGGAAAGTAGTTAATGCAAATTTAAATATCAACGCTCCCTACTACAGATAAAAACAAACTTATATGAAAAACAGATTGCCAGCGAGGCTTTGAGGAGTCTCTGATGTACACACATTCAGAACGATTACTCATTCTAAGTTCCTTTCAATAGCACACCTCTCACTCTCTCACCTTCCCTAGTACTGTGGGAATTGGATCTCAAACGAAAACCCTTCTTTTTTTTCCAATTGTTTGAAAGTAGTTAGCATCTTTAACCTTGCCTGGAAAAGTAGATACCAAAGTAGATACCTACAAAAGTAGTATAGGTAATTTGGTATTCCTTCTTTCAAAGCCTAATATCTTTATCAAGAACAGAGATTATAGGTACCTTTCAAGTCTGAAATTATTTCTTTGAAGAGTTAATATTAAGGAAGTGCTAAGGTAATTTTTCTTAAAATCTCTCTGGCTGAAATATGTAAGACAGAGTTAACACCTTATGAAAGTACCCTATCTGTCATTAATGCAATAGTGTTTTATCTAAAATTTGATGTAAAGTGTTTACAAATTTCTATCAGGCCAGTAAACTCTGACTGTCCCAAGGAAAACCTTGAGAGTGTCAGGCAGACCATGGTTTGTGAAGGACGTTGAGTGATTTATTTATCACATGTATTCATTCATCTTACACACTTGTTACTGAGTGCCTCATAGGTGTCAGGCAGATAGGAATGAAGATCCATAAGACTTTTTCTAGGAAGGAGATCACACTTCATTAAAAAAGGGGAGAAAGACAATAAACAAATAAACAAGGAAGCTGCAAGAAGTATCAAGTAGTTCTAAGGCTTTGATGAAAACAAAACTAAGGGAAAAGGCTGCAAGGCTACTACTGTACCTTCCAGTACTAATAAGTGGTCATAAGAATCTGGTCTTTAAGTTGGTCCCAGATTTTCTCAGGCCTCTCTTACTTCAGCCATTGTGTAATTCAGCAACAACAATGAATCACTCTAGCAGCTGAGTATTTTGGGTTGATCATTTACCAAACTTTTTACCCTATACTGATGACATTTAAAAGTTATCTGGCTTGATTAGCAAATACATTTATTTCAGGCTGATTTCCTATTAATGGATTTAAACCACCTCAAAAAATAGAAATTATGCTTTCAATAGTTAAAAGTATCTTATGGGTTTGGAGTGTATAAAATCAGAAGGAAGAGCTACAATTAGCCTAAGCCAGTCTCAGTTCAAGCTTCCCCCACATGATTTTACTAATACCCTTCAAATTCTGACTTCTGCCATTCCAGCCATATGTCTCTTTAAGCAGATCCACTCTGTGGTGCCAAAGTGTGTCAAGGACATTGCTAGGTTACCAAAAACATTTTTTTTATGTGCAACTTTTTATAATATTCCAAAGTCTTCTTCCACCTGAACCCCACCCCAACCCCTAAAATACAATTTTAATAACACACATTAAAATGCCATGCTGATAATAAAACCAGAGATATATTACAGGGAATCTGTCTGCCTTTTTTTTTAACGCCTTTTGGCACTAGCATAATGGCGTGAGCACATGGACTCACACACATTGCCTAATTTCTTCTCTTTTTTTTTCAGTTTTGGGTACAAAGTAGTGCAAAAATTTATAGTGATGTTATTCAGTGCATAAATGTCAATTTAAGAAAGAGCTGAGAGAGAGGGATATAAATTTGTGTTTGAGAGATGTACTAACACAGTAGAACTGTGTATGTAAGGGATGTTGCTTTTTAGTTTCTGATCGCAGTTTTATAATCATATTATCCTGTGTTGCTGCTGGGGAAAGCAACAACAGTGGCTTCTGCCATCTCAATGAACAGAGAGATCTCTGGATATTGCACCTGTTCATTATTATGTGAGAAAGCCTTCTGTGGGCAGAGAGGAGGAATTCAGTCTTATTCTCAAACTGTTGCCTAATTCTTATAACTTGTGCATATTTTCTGAGTGATGATTGTACAATCTGCTACACATTTTGGGATAAAAACATTATTGAAATTGAGCATGCTAACTTTAACCAAGCTGCATATTTTGTGAATCGGGTTGTAAAGTTGACTGCCACAAGACAGCCATGTCCTATAAAAATTAGCATATATACACACACTCACCAATCCACACCCACACACATATGTTGACACACACACACATACTCTCTCACAAACACACCAGGGAGGACATAATTTAACACTTGGAGGCTCATTACTCGTCTAAGATAAAGAGTTAATTTTTTTATTCCCCTACTGCTCTTCCCATCTTTGAAACACCATGAGTCATGGTGTTTCCCATTTAACAAACACCATGGATTCTTTATTATCTGTGAGGCTTCTATGTACTGCAGTAAATTTGGATTGAATATGTTATGTCCCAATTGACAGTAGTGATTAAGCCAAAAATAAGTGCATTCTCCTTTAAATGTTAGCTGTAGCATCAAGTAGCATCCTCTACATTATGCTATACTCAAACAAGTCAGTCTGCACAGACCAAAATGTTGATGGATATACAGCAGATCAAAAAGAGGAGAGGCATTTTGAAGTACTCGTTATCTGTCTGAGACGATAGGCTTCTGCATTTGTACCTCTTTGCAAAAGAGACTTCATATTATTTTGTCAGTTTGTTTCAATTTGAGAGGTGTTGAAATTGGTATTCATTTTTTGATATAACCCTTACATTGTACAATTGACGAAAACTGACTGAAAGAGATAAATTAAATGGGTAGAAATATTTTCAAATCAAAGACCAACTGACATATATAAAAATGATGTATGTTTCCTACATGGTCCACAGGGAGAATTCCGCAGGCTTGCTATGATCTCTACAATTTGCTTCAGGGCAAACTAGATTCTGGGATATTCTATTATCCCTTTGGTCTGTTTATCATGGAAACTGATGTACAAATCGAGAGTACTTTTTGGTCTCTTTCTTTATATATGGTTGGAACTGGTAAGAATTCACTTATCTCATGTCCTCACCTTCAGTAAAGTGCTACAGAAGAGTTCAGTGACCAGTAATCAATTATTATTGAGAAGCAATCAATTGCTAATTTCCATAATTATGCACATCTAAACACTATGAACAAGAAAGAGAAACAAAGCTGCACTCCAAGCATTGCCTTGTTAGCAGTATTTTGTTAACACAGGCTCTAAAAAAAGCTGCCGCAGCTGGTACCACAAATGTGTTTCCAGTATTCAGGCCATCAACGTGATTCGTCGCTAAATGTATAGAATCAGCTTCTTGCTAAAAACTACAATTACAGGTGATATACAGATTGAAATCACAGGGCTGGTTTGTCGAAGAAAATTGTCCTAATGATGGGTTTTCGGATGGGGAATGCAGCTCTTTTCTTTCTCTGTGATGGGTTGTGAAGGCAGCTGCACCTGCCTCTATGCTGTATTCTGCCGCACTTAATGATATCTGATGATATCATTAGGCAAAGTGTTCATAAACAGATGTTGAGCCTGTGCCTAAATGCTGTCAGATGAGCGGTTGCTGGCCTGAAACAGTATTATTTATATAGAACATTTACGTTTGTTATGTTAATAACCCCACTATTAGCTCTCTGGATGTTACGTTAGGAATGTAAATGTAGTTAATATGAATAACAACCTCTTTACTCTTTGTGCTGCAGTTGAGTATAACTTTTAGGCTTTGGGAGAGAAACAAAGATACCCCCACCAAGTCCTTTCGACTTCTTTTTTTTTGGCACCATTTGAAATTTTGATCAAAAGATAAATGGTAAGAATTTGTAGGACAGATGCTAGATATTAGGATTTGATTTTCCTAACAGTTAATAATTTCAAGAGATTCTGATATCTATGTGTTTCCCTGTGTGAGCCCAACCTGTGACCCTAATACACTCAGTGTGGCCATCATGGACACCAAATTGACACCATTTCTACTGGAATGTCCCAAGCTGTTGGGATATGGACCCATTTTCCTCCAGCTCTTTTTCTGACAATACCACATCTTTTCCATGCAACACATTGGGACACTCATGTCATGTGTCATAGTCATTTTTTTTCACATTTGTGTTAGTGATTTAGGCTTTACCTTGATGTCACAGTTGCAGTGCCTAAAAATATCACATGACAGTTACTATCTCTGTGTGTGTATTTAAGCCAAAGTTGAATTTTATACCTCATAGTTAATTCATGCAGAGTAAGTTATGTAAATTCTGACAGTCATCAAATGTGCAATATTTTGTGAAATACTGTGCTACTGTGATAGCCACATTATTTTTTGAAAGTGCCTTTGTCATTTTTATGACATTTTAACTCTTTCAAGAGTTTTCAATACTGAAAAAATGCACTTGTTTATTTTTAAGATCAGAAAAACTATTATTTGGAATGTTTATTAAAGAAAAAACAAAGGGTGTTAAGCCAGTACTTTCTTATAACCATAATTAGAGGTTAGAGTGATTTTTGACATGCCATTCTCTTCTCAAGTAATGCTTATGAAATCATTCTTATTACTAAAACTGGTAAAGACATCCTTATGTGTTTGTTTCAGAGACTCTAGGTGTGAACAGTGTAGTTGAGGTATGTGTTTACATATATAACATCTTTCATTTTCATCTGATTTTTAAGGATAATCTGAATTACCTGTGATTTTAAGTAATCATAATGGAATCTCAGGAAATTTTTTTCTGGGCTTCTACTACATGTCATTTCAATTCTGGTTTGGGAAATACTAAAAACTTCAGATTTTTTTTGATATGGAGATTTACTAACATCTCCCAAATAAGGAAACAGGAAAAAGTAAATTAAATCAGAGGATATTTTGTTCCATACAAATTGCTTCCTGACTATGATGTTTACATGGATTTTTTTAAAAATTGTAACTTCTTCTAAAATTGGAACAGTTAAAACATAACATTTCTTAAAACATCTCAGGTAGTAAGACTATCAAAACTTTGCTTGTGAGAGAAATCTGTGTCCTGGAAGGAATGAACTAACTTTCAGCATATTCTGAACAACATAGGTAAATATAAAATGTCAGAGGACTCTGAGGACCTGTTGAATTATTTAGACTTTTCAACATGTCTGGTGTTCCTTTTATAATGGGAAATCTCAAATGGGGAGTAGGAAACTTCAACCACCGTGGAGTGTATTTTATTTGCTTGATACAGTCTGAAGTTGTTCAGAAGAAACTTGAGATTGCCTTTTTGTTTGTCCACTCAACACTTAGGAAAGCTAGCCCATGAAAATATTCATTCCGAACTCCTCAGAAATTTAGGTCAATTTGAGTGAGAGGATAAAGGAACTATGGAAAGCATCAACTACTGCTGAAACAAGATCAATTCATCAAAGTCTATTTAAAATGCATGGAAGCCCACCACTGTTTCCAGGAGGTCTTCGTTTCCTGTCTTCTCTTCAGTAGCAGTAGTTCTGACTAGTTTGTTAGGATGAATGCATGTGTGTGGCAAATATTAACTTATCTTCATTATGAAAGATGGAACTGATGTAGTCATCTAGCTGGTAATTTTCCAGAATGTTTCAATTTCTTAGGTTGGAATGGGTGATGGTCACTTTGAAATAGAAAATATCTCTGCTGAGGCCAATTGGTGTATTCTACTCTTTAAAACATTTCTATTTACCTAAAGAACTAAATTATTATATAAGTCTCTTGATACATAATATTATTTTTATTGGTCTGATGACATTATTACCCTACATACAAGCATTGTTGTTTTTCCTATGTCCTATAAAAGACTGCAGAATTCAAGAGTAAAGTAATGGTATACATCAAGAATCAAGCAATGTGTATTCTAGTGTTGGCTTAACAAATGCTTCGCAAGTGTAGGTTTGCATACAAATGTCTAGCAAATGCATTACCTTTCTAGGCCTCAATTTATCTGCTGTGATGTATTTATACCTTATTGTTTTGCTTCTTGGAAGGATATCTGTATACATAATAAAATACTAAGATTTGTAGAAATATATCATGAGTCCAATTTTAATTGAAACAAAAAAACTAATGGCAGTGTTATTTTATTAAAATATAGTAGGCTTTTTGAGAAAATACGTTAGAATAAATACTTATTAGAGAATACCTCCTGTGATGACAGCAATAATAATGTTGTCATTGGTTTTATTAGCTTTTTGTTATTATTTTCATAAATTTTTGTTTAGCTCTCCAAAATGGAGAGGAGGTATGCAAAAATAATTTTTACCAATACGAATAATACATATTTGTTTTTTGTCAGAATATCCTTCCCTTTAGTGGAACCCACTTAAAGTGAATCTGTCTGTTCATGTTTATAATTAGCTTAGTTTTCAACATGTTTTTATAAAACATATCTTTGATTCACTGATATGGCATTTTGTGTCTCTTGTGTGTATCCTCACTGGAACAACCAGAGACTTTTATCAGTTGCCTGAGTGTCAACATCTATAATAGTTAGGACATTTCATGTAGAATTTCTTTAATGAATATAAGAAAAATGTTTGCCTTTTAAAAGTAAAACTGTATCTTCAAAGATAGGTCGTAACTCATTTTGTATCAAAGACAAGTTAGAATCGCTTACGAGATAGAAATCATTCAGTATTTTATTTTATCATTTTTTCCTAATTAATGAAATTATATTTTTGTTATTAGTTGGATCTCAAGGAGCAAATAGGAAATATAAAACATTTAGCTACCTGTCCCTCCTCTTTTTATGTATTTTACTGGGCTTTCTTGAAGGCTATCAGGGTCTCTGTAGGAGGATATCTGGAGACAGTAAATATGGAATAATTATTAAAGTTATCAGGTCAATAAACATACCATAGTTACTAAAGTTAACAGTTTAAGAATAGATTAAGTATGCAGAGACTGCTTTTGTCAGTAAAAAATGCAAAAAGTATATGTGTTAATTCTTATTTTTTACTTAGCATGTGTAAAGACTATTGGTTTCTTCCTGCAATTTTGGGGCTTCCCTGATAGCTCAGTTGGTAAAGAATCCGCCTACAATGCGGGAGACCTGGGTTCAATCCCTGGGTTGGGAGGATCCCCTGGAGAAGGGAAAGGCTACCCACACCAGTATTCTGGCCTGGAATGCCATAGACTGTATAGTCCATGGCGATTGCAAAGAATTGGACAAAACAGAGCGACTTTCACTTTCACTTTCTTTCAGTATACAGTGGCCATAAGCAATCGATTAATAAGAAAAAATAGTTTAAAGAATCATTACAAGTTTCTGATAAGACATATCCTTCCACTGGGTTCTGTAATACCATCAGGAAATTGTCCAACAATAACTGGTACCTCAGAGCTGATTTTCACCTAGAAAGGGAGTGGGGAATGAAGAAAGTTTTGAAAAGCAGAGAAGGAGAAAGCAAGACTACTGAATTTTGGATATGGCACTATGAACCAAATTCTTTCATTAAACAAAATGTTTAAATTGACAAAAAAACTGTTTGCCATGATGCACAAAATTTGCTTCCAGTGGTCAAACAGGTACTTGGGTCCATTTCTTCTACTCAGAAAAGGGTTTTTAACCCAAGAAGATATGTGATGCAATGACTATGCTGTTGGCCCAGATTTGAGCACCTGTAGTTAATTTTGATTAAGCCAGAGAGTTGTAGTAGGAAGGTTAATGTCAGAAGATTTCCCATTTTTCAGTCTCGTGTCTACATCAATAAGATGGAACTAATTGTGGCTCAGCCGGTAAAGAATCCACCTGCAATGCAAGAGACATGGGAGACGGGAGTTCGAACCCTGGCTTGGGAACATCCTCTGGAGCAGGAAATGGCAACACACTCCAGTATTCTTGCCTGAAGAAATCCCATGGACAGAGAAGCTTGGCAGGCTACAGTCCATAGGGCTGAAAAGGGTCGGAACAACTAAGCATACATAGATAGTATTAATAATAATTGCTAATGGGCATTTAGAAAATGAACCACTTTGGTATCTTTGCTGTAATATGGCATGGAATTAGGACTGTATTTTTATCTTAGATAACAGAGAATGCTTTTTATCCCTAGAAGTACATAAAGTCTCATTACAATATTTTTATAATATGAACAATGAACAATCAGAAGTTCATTATTTATAACATACATTTATTCAAAAGATATAAATTTCCTGAAATTCATTACCTTAAACAAAATTGTTAGATACTGACTTTAAGTGTATGTACTCAGTTGATCAGTTGTGTACAACTCTTTTTGACCCCATGGACTGTAGCCTGCCAGCCTCCTCTATGCATGGAATTCTTCAGGCAAGAATTCAAGAGTGGGTTGCCATTTCCTACTCATGGGTATCTTTCCAACCCAGGGATGGAAACTGCATCTCTTGTGTCTCCTGCATTCAGGTGGATTCTTTACCCCTGCACCACCTGGGAATCCCATTTATACCTGCAATACTCACCAAGAATTAAGACAAAATTTCACCCTAAATAACCCTGTTAGTCCCTACCTTCCAACCATCATTACATTAATTCTTTGTGTTTCTGATCATATTGTTGTAGAATTTTATGTTTTTCCCCATTGCCTTTGGCATAGAATACCCCAACTTATTTAGTGATTTTAAGGTTTTAATGACATATTTTCCAAAGAAATTTATAGTCTGGGAAACATTTATACGAAGACCTTTCTTTATGAATTACCACCAACTACTGAAGAAGTTTGGAGAAGGAAATGGCAACCCACTCCAGTATTCTTGCCTGGAGAATCCCATAGACAGAGGAGCCTGGTGGTCTACACAGTCCATAGGGTCGCAAAGAGGCGAACATGACTTAGCGATTAAACCACCACCACCACCACCACCACTCAAGAAATTACTTCTAGGAAATTATATTTTCAGGATTCATTTAGTATGCCTTTAATAGACTTGTCTTTTGTTACTTTCCAGAGTCATTGAAATAAAATAATGATCTGTAAATATGGTTATCTTCAAAGTAGTTAAGAATTTGGAGTTAATTTCAATCATCTATGATTAGCATTTTTTTTTTTTGAGTAGCATTTTCTGAAATATGGCTCATGGTCTTCCTGATACTCTATAGAAAAATCTGTAGTCAAATAAGACTTTGTGTGTGCTATTACCCTCATAGAGAATCATAACACATATTAATGTTTGAATGAAAGGAATCCTGCATAAAAATATTTATTTGCCTAACTCTGTGTTTTAAAAAATTTATATAATTATGGAATTCCCTTTTCTCTTTGAATTATATACTGCAGAACTGCTGTTCAACACAATTCACTTCAAAAACATTGTTTTAAGAATTATTTCTCGTGAAAGGGGTAGACAGATTGCTTCCTCATAAATAATCTGAATTATATTGAAAATTCTAATGTTTCCCCCATTCCTGAACCAGTTCATTGAATATCTAAACTGTGTCACCCAATTAGTTATAAATCTTCCTTAAGGAGTGGACAATATTTGAAAGTTTCATTGCCTCATTACTAATGCCAAAACCATTATGTTCAAATTTACTTTAATAAAAACTATAGATTTTCAAATTTTAGGATTTCTCATACTGTTAAAATGACACATAACTGAATCAGAAAAAATGTTATGAAATAATTCCAAAAATCATTATTTTTCGAAGAAATAATAGCTATGCTCATGCATTTTTAAAGAATTAGAAGGTGAATGACATTAAGGCAAAGCCAAGATGAGCCTGGGTTCTTAAGAGAAACTTGTTGAGATACAGAGAGTTTCATTACTTTTTCAGCAAACTGGGAGAGTGCAACTGTGTATTGATACCCCATCAGGTAATAGATAAACATCCTGCTGGTCCCTACACCCTTGATTTAGGCTAAATTTATGGTGTAAAGGTGGTTTTGCCTCTATAAACATCTTTCCATCTTTGACAATCTCCACAAGTGGTTACTCACTCGGTTATATAAATGCATAACTTATGACATGGCAGAGATACCTGGAAGTACTCCCTTTGAGTCTTTAACTCTTCAACTTAAACCAATAACCAAAGCTTCTTTCCATTCCAAGGATCTAAAATTATAAAATAGGTGCAGCCCAATTTCATTATTTCATTTTATTTGTTGACTGATTACAAAACTGAGGAAATAAAACTTAGATATTGCTTAAAGCAAAGGACTGAACTTATTCTGAAGTATCAGTGATTGATTCTTATTGCTAAATAAATATTTCCTTGGAATGTCAGTCATTGTTTTTCAATTCAAGAATGTCAGTAACCAAGTCATCATTGAAGTCGTGCTCCAAAGATATAGATGGAGCAAGCACTTAAGCCTCCAAAATGATGTTCTCCATAGTGTGGTTTCATCTACTTTGTTATTTTTCTTATAATAAAGACCCTTTCCTTTGCATTGGCTTTCATAAAATATAAATGGCCCTCTGAACTACTTCCTGATGAATGAACTCCTAACAGGAATGAAAATTATCCCACATTCATAGATTAAAACAAGACATCCCTATCAACTCCAAATGTCTTCACACTTCCATAAAAAAAAAAAAAAGAAAGAAAGAAAAAGGAAAACTGGTGAGCTCTGATTCAGTACAGGAGGCAAGAGTTTGAAAACTGCAGCTCCTCCTTCCAAAGAACTATGCTTACCTCAGTCAGAGGGAAAATGTCAAAATCTGTGACACAATGATAGCGGCAATATTTGTGTAAGCAAGTGTCTCGTTGAAAGTAAAGAAGCACGTTGCTTGAAAGGCTCCTTTAGAACCTTGAAATAGAAGTATGGCTGCCTAAGAACACACTCATACACACAGTAGTATTTCAGCACTGCTGATTTAGCTAGCGAACAAAATGTGGTTCAAATGGCTTAACAATCCTAGAAACGGAAGGCACCAGTTTAATGAGGTCTCCTCGGCTTGAAATTAAAGTAGAAGGAGTTGTACGGAGAACAGTATTCAATAACAAAATATTAAATGATAAACACAGATTGCTTAAAATCAGACGGGCCATTTTAAGAAAAGCATTTTAGCTCATCATGATATGTAGCACCTTATTTAAATTAGGAGGTGTTAATTCGTAGCTTGAATAATATATTAATATAATATGTAAAGTGAATGGCATTGTTAATCACAGTCGCGCCTGGAACGACTTTGCTTCTGTGCACTGAATGTTAATTTTGCAAAACATTAATTTCAAAGATTTTGCAGCAGTGCTTTTGTAATTAAATATTAATGTCACATGTTATTGCAGTAGCATGTTTATGAAAGCCGGCAACACTTCAAGTCAACTCATTTGTTTTTATATTTATTCTTGTACATCTGCAATCCCTTCCATTTCACAATTTCAAAGTGAAGGCCATTTTGAATAGTCAATATGTGAACATTTTTCATTGTAAGCGTTTTTTAACATCCAACAGGGTAAATATTTAATGTTGTGTTTTTAGCTGGTATAATTTTTCAGAAAATTGGCTATAACTTTTAACAGCTCAAAGGTACCTAAACTGTCTCCAGTTTTGGCTTAAGTGATCTGAAAATAAAGTAGCAATAAATGTGATGAAGCTGTGTAAAAATATTTAAGAATTAGAAGGCTTTATATGAACATTTGAAATTAGAACAGCAGTTCTGTGCGTGAGATATCTCCGTGGTTACTTATCTTCATGTATTTTCATTATGTCACTCTATTATCTCAAGAAAATTTAAAAGATGGAACAGACTTTCAGTTAACTTTGTTCAAGTTCCATAAGGAGACAAAGAATAGAAAAATATCAGTTTGTAGTGATCTGCTTCACTCTTAATATGTGTCTTGAAGTTATACTTTTGCTTTAAAAGAAAACACATTTTATGTTCACCAGGTTACTTCAAGTATACACAATATATATGTCATTACATTGGTTTACCCATGACTATTCTGACTAAATTGATACATCCAGTGATCTTGCCAAGGATACTTCCAATCTGCTAATTATACTTAGCCTAAAAATTAAGTCACTTTTAGTTTTGAGCCTTGACAAGAAATAACAGTTAAGAGATTTTAATTAAAACTATTATTTTAGCCATCTAGTAAAGTCATCTTTTAGAATCAAATCCCTTAGATAATTTTTTTTAAATTATGGAATGAGTTCCCCATTCTAAAAAAAAAAAAAAAACCAGGAAAAATCAAGATACATCATGTTTGGTTATGGGTACATTTAACAGTTAAAAATTATATCTGCACCTGATGTTGCCTGTTAACAGCTAATGCCATTTGACAGTGATGAAATTAAAGGATGAAGAAGAGATACAAACTACATTTTACAAGCATGATGGGTCTCCAACAATGCCATTTAAATATTATTTGTCACTATTTAAAATGAACCTTTCCCCTTTAAGCTATGCCATTACGCTCATTTGTCCTGTCACTGCTGACAGGCTATATGACTCACACACAAAAATGGTCATTAGGTACTGCATCTTCATCTTATTTAAAAAAAAAAAAAGAAAGAAAGAAAGAAAGCATTCTGATGCCTCTAAAAGCCTGTAATTATTTTCATCCGAAGAGATAGTGTTGCTCAGAAGGTAATTTAATAACCTTTTGCATGTACCTGGGGAATGCCTCTCCAGGGAACCAAGGTGCCGACATGCCATTCAGTCGTCAAAACATGACCTTTAATGGTTGCTTGGAGAGAAGTTAGCGTGGAATGTTGTACACTGTGCAATGCTAATTCTGCTTTCTAATATATGCAAAATTTAGTACTTGAGCAATGATCTTTGTAAGATGAATTAATATAGGTACTGCTCCAGGAAACAAAAGAAATTGCCACATGGAAGCCTCCCTCAACCCATGATCTTTTATACTTCAGTTTGAAGTAGCTAACAACTTGCACAGTCTGTATAAAAAATAGTGTGAAACACTCCAGAAGTCGTTTGCTTCTTTTACCCCTTGAAGTTTGTTGATGAATTCTATTCGGTATACTGTGGAAATGTAAAACAGGATTAAAGGGATTTCTTTGATAAGTTTATTTCTCCAAATAAGGCACTGGCCCCAACTCCATGAAAAGGAAAAAGAAAGGCTTACCTTTAATATACCCTCTCTGTTTTATAACAGCATCTATGTGGCTCACTGAAATTACTAATGCAGTTACTGAGTTAATTGAAAAAAGAAATCCTTCTTGGGTTTTCCTGTTAAAATACGATATTTTGAACGCTTGCAAATACAATAAGATGCACAGGATGTTTTCTGTGACAACCAGGTTCAGAAACTCCTTATTTTGGTAGTCTGATATTAGATCCCGCCTTAGTTAGAAATGCTGGGATTTCAACTCCTACCCCTGACACGCCATCCGTCAATTTATTAGCACGCTGGTGCAGTAAGCCACTGAACAGGCTATATCAATTCGTTTAGTTTTTTTCTTTAAAATGTCTGTAATCCTCAGCTCTGCTCTCTCAACCGGTCAGCATTAAAGATTTATGTTGCACTTTTTTTCATTGCCACACCTGAATATGGATTACTTAAATGGGCTGTAAATAATTCATATCTGGGAATAAGTTTCCATTACTGACCAATGTTGTAATTTAATATACTGTATTATGGGTTATACAATTTTAGATTGTTTTCTGTGTGCATTCAGCAGTCAGGCAGACAACAGTTTAAGTTAAAAGGGTGAGATGTTTGTTCAGCTTATTTTCATGTTCACTCTGTGCTCAAATCAGCAACAGGGCTAAAGGAAGCAGAAAGCTACTTTCAACTGCATGTTTTTCTGCTATTTATGGAAATATTTACAAAAGAAAAAAAAAAAACTCTTGACCTGAAACAAAATACAAACATGTATAATAGCATATTATTGATAAACTGAAGAATGAAATAAAATGTGTTCATGTAGGTGGCTGGAAATCTCTTAATTCTTGAGAACTGAAAAATAATCTGGATTCTTGGGCTCAAAGGTTAACTTTCCTGTTCAGTGCTTGATTATTCTATGCATAAAATGCCTGTGATAAAAATTATAATTTATTTGACAGTGAAGTTTGAATGAAGCTACCAGATCAAATATGCAAAATGTTAAAGTACAAGCTATCTTTAAAACATAAGCAAGTGTTTACTCTTAAAAGAGCTTTAAACAATTTAAGATTAAGTTGAGTATAGTAAAAATTAATAATAGATTAATACATGAAAATCTATGAAGACATATAAGATAATGATTTAAAAAGGAATAATTTAAAAAGATGAATTAAAAAGTCGAATCAGAAAAGAAGGCCAGCATAAACTAGGGAAAAACATGCTGTGAATAAAGTCTGTTAGATCTTGAAATAGGAGAACTGCTAAATAATGCATAGTTTTATTTTTCTATAATTTGCATAAACCTTAAGAGAGTATTTATTTGTGTAAAACTTGATATATCGAGTAAGGAGAATGAAAAAATGGCATTCATTTTGTTTTCATTTTGGTATTTAGGAAAAATATTCTGTTACATATGGACTACTTAGACCTAATCATCTGACTGAATGTGCTGTGTGTCTTGAGCCAGGTTCGAAAGGGGCTGGCTGGAGAACAGTGCCCTGGTCTTGCTGCAGGCGATGCAGGTTGGCCCAGACTCTGCTGGGGAGCAGATGGCGAGCCAATGCTTGTAGTCACACTTACCTTCCTTGCTAAATCCATAATCCCTCACTGGACACGGAGCCAAGGCAGGCTTTGGAGGCAGAAAGGAGGTTACAATCTGGACTTGGGTAGTGACTGCCAGAACTGAGAAAACAGCTCAGAAATTTCAAATGCTTAACAAGTTATCTGTCTTGTCCCTAAGCCAGTGCAGCATTTTTAAAAGTAATTAAGACATGATTGAAAATGTGTATGCCATCTAAATACAAAAATCTTCAAAAATCATCAAAACCAATAATGAAAAGCCACATTTAATATGACATTATGCAAAAATATATTTAAAATGAATTATATTTTTGAGATTGAGAGGAAATATATATAAAGTAAAAAAGAAAACAGGAAAGAGGAAGCATTTATTTTAAAGGAAAAGACTTTTTTTTTTCTTTACAAACCTGGACCTTATAGAAAGAAAATATTTCATACATGCCTATAAATATGTTGGATATATGAAATATTTACCTTCTATAAGGAAATGCATAGCTGTACAACGTCTATATCTACACTAACATATGCTCCTCTCTATAAGTTATTCTTTCAGAATATTAAATAATTATAGTTAATTTTTTCTATATATAATATGATACTTATGCATGTAAATGTATGTTTTTATATGTGTGAATGGGGTTCATCATCAACACAGACATTATAACTTAGAAAGACAAAATAAAAATATTGAGTGGGTAGCCAAATTCTAATCATTTATAATAAAAGGGGTAGTAAGTGCCATCTGTTAAATGTAAAAAAAAAAAAAAGACTGATAAAAATGCATACATGTCTAGTAAATTGAGACTGCAGAATAGTTCATATAAAACAAAATATATATAAAATAACATATTTTATTAGAGTGATATTGACAAACATATACTACTTTCATAATATATAAGAAAAATCTCATGATTATTTTTGGTGATATGCCACAAATATTTTTAAAAACATGTAGTTGACTTGGTGGGTGTAACAAAATTCCTCAGTTTTCTCTGCTGGATTTTCATGACCCTCATTCTCTTAGACAATACTTCTTGCAGATCACTCTCATGCATACTTGCATTGAAGTCCATTCACTTGAGCAAACTTCTTGTAGCTTCACTAGTCCATTGTATTACCTATATTTCCCAAACTGATAAAATGCTACTGATACTATACTTGTATCTGAATAACTTGAGCTCTTCACTTTGGGACCATCACCAACTCCTTTCACTAATTTCTTTTGCTCCACTTTTGGAAAGTATTTAGCGTTCTTATTTATACTTAGTAAATGTCTTATTTTCTTCTCTTTGTGAGTCTCCTTCAGAATTCATTGCTTAACAATGCCCTCTATCCCTCAAAATGTCCCTTCCTTACAATTCTGTTTCCTTCAAAAAAAAAAAAATGACAGAAAATAATAAACAGCAAAATATGTAGACACATCTTTCTCTGCCTTACCTTAGAATTTAAAAAATGTCCCTTGATATGTAATACATGCAGATCAGTATTTATAAAAGGATATGTAACAGCAAAAAAAATTCAAAAGTAAATTGCAAAACATAGTGATATTTATGGGAAACAAATTTTTCATGATTTTGGTAGAAATTTTTACTAAAAGTGGCATCAAAGGATATTTCACTTCACCCCAAGACCTTAAATGAAGACATACCTTATGATATTTACATTCATCTAAATTTTGAGGGAGGGATAATTTCTTAGACTTTCAAACATGCCTGAAAAGATGGATTTAGTGTGATTTCTTCTATGTGATAAGAACAGAAAGAAAACATTAACATTTACTTTTAACAATACAAGTTTTCTATAAAATCACATTTCTGTTAATATCAAGGATTAATCTAAAACATTGTGAGCTGTAACCATTTAAAAAACAACAAATCAACAAAAGATGTCAGATACTTCACTAAGAGGTAAAGGGACTTTGTTGGTGGCCCAGACGGTTAAGAATCTGCCCGCATTGCAGGATACCTGTCTTCAATCCCTGGGTCGGGAAGATCCCCTGCAGAAGGGAATGGCTACCCAGATAGTATCCTTGCCCGGGAAATCCTACGGACAGAGGGGACTGGAGGGCTGTAGGCCATGGTGTCACAAAGAGTCTGACACGAATGAGCGACTAACACTTTCACTTTCAAACACAATACGAAGAAGTAGAAGACAGAAGTAGAATTACAGAGGTAGAAGACAAACTTATGATTACTAGGAGGTAAGGGGGAGGGTAAGTTGGGAGACTGTGGTTGACATATGCTCACTACTATATATAAGATAAATAACTAGTAAGAACCTGCAGGGAACTTAACTCAATACTCTATAATGGCATATATGGGAAAAGAATCGAAAAAAGAGTGGATATATGTATATGCATAAATGGTTCACGTTGCTGTACCTGAAAGTAAGACAAAATTGTAAATTAACTATACTCCAATCAATTTTTTTTTAAAGAAAAGAAGACATAGTCTCTCCCTTCAGGAGTCCTAAACAAACATCGGACTTGTAAACAGGAGACCTGTGTTTGCATTCTAGCTCTGCCACTTGCAGACTACAGAAGTAAAAGAAGTACCTGCATTTCTGGATCTTGGTTTCCTCGTCCATGCCATTATAGCATGTGCCTAATGATTTCTAGTATACTGATCACCTACAAAACATTTTGTGACTATGGGAAGCTAGAGAGACAAACTGAAAAGGTGAATAAGGAAGAATTAAATACTAATAAGAGCACAATACAGATGATGTTTCTGGGAAGGAAATACATGATTAATGAGCAAATAAGTGGTTCAGGCTATGCTTTAAGCCAGTTAGAAGGATAAATATTTATATGGGTTCTAATGTTTTATATTTAAAGTTTTTCATTGCATAATTTGAAACACATTTTGACCAAATTAAAGTGCAACATTAACAATGGAAAACGTTTCAAATATAGACCTCCAAGCAAAATTTTGTAAGATGCCTCATGTCTCAGGACAATCCCATGAGAAATGCCATTGCCATGTACCATGCATGAGTCCCACATTTTTGAGAACTCTTAGGTCCCAGAGTTGCAGAGATAGGAGCTATACCAGTCGACCAGAGGGAGGAAATGAGTAGCAAATGTGTGCTACACAAGCAAAAGAAAAAGAAAGTATTTCAGATTGAATTAGAAATCCAGTTAATCAAAATCCTAGAGGTAGCGTCTGCACTCTAGTTGAGTCTTCAGCATTTTAATATGTCACCTGTTAAGCTGCAGAGAGTCATATGCCACTTCTTTTGTGGTATTTAAAGCCCCTGAGTAACTGTTAGATGATCTGTCATCATCAATGGAAACATTATTGATTGAGAGATCTCTTTTTCCTGAAAAGGGAATCATACTCCTATGTAAAATGACCCATCACAGAATTGGAAATGACTATGTGGTCAGAATTTGAATCTCTTGTTATTATTGTTGTTCAGTCACTGAGTTGTGTCCGGCTCTTTGCAGCCCTATGAACTATAGCCCACCAAATTCCTCTGTCCATGGAATTTCCCAGGGAAGAATACTGGAGTGGATTGCCATTTTCTTCACCACTGACTCTCTTAGATAAAACATAAAGCACACCTCTTGATGTTAATGGTCTTGGAAGATTCTGTTTTGACATCTGTCTGGAATTATTTACCAGTTTTTGCTGACCAAATTCCAAATTAAGGGGCTCCATTTACTGACTCAAACTTACCTTAGTGTGCATTTTACTATTTATGATTCATTATATAAGATACATGAACAATGAAGTACTTAAGTAAGATTTTTTAAAACTTCTACCACCTCTTCTTTTGTTCAGCTGCTTCTCTTTTCTTGATAGAATTTCTGCCACAGGTTTCTACACAGTATTTAGTTTGTCTTTGCCTCCTTTACTCACTTTAAGCCATACTCCTGAGATTGGCTGCCAGAGAAATCATCCTAAAATTCAAATTGGTTTCTTAGTTGTTCACTTTTTATAATTCCTCCATGACTTCCCATAGCCTTTAGGAAAAAAAGTTCAGTCTTTATTATAACTCTTAAAGCCCTTCACAGTCTGGTCCCTGTTTATTTCATTAGCCTCAGGTCCTATGCTGTACCTAAGCTCGGTGGGTCCTGAAAGCATATCTACAATGATCAAACTCTGCATTTTCTCCTTTGTTAGCTTTTCACAATTATTGTTTACCAGGAATGCTGTGTATGTAGTCACATGTCCTAATTTTTTTCCTATCAAACTCATATCTTCCCTGTAGAAGGCCTGTACTCCAAAAGACCATCCATATTTGCTCTCCCTCAAAATCTTGGTGGTTAATGTCCTTCTGTGCTCTCATAATACCCTGAACCATCATAATTATACATTGAATGAAATTATGTTTGTTTCTCTGTTTACCCAATTTAAGTAGAAGAATTAGGTTATTATTCCTTTTTGTATTTTCAAAGCCTAGGCTATTGTGTGGCAAAAATCAGTGTTTGGCAGAGTTGACTTTTCGGTTCCAGAAATATTTCCTCTTAGTTTATTCCGAATGAGTGAGTGAAAGTTACTCAGTCGTGTCCGACTCTGTGCGACCCCATGAACTGTAGCTTGCCAGGCTCCTCTGTCCATGGAATTCTCCAGGCCAAAATACTGGAATTGTTAGCTGTTCCCTTCTCCAGGGGATCTTCCCAACCCAGGGATTGTACCCAGGTCTCCCGCATCGCAGGCAGAATCACACTCTCAAAGGAGTCTTTTGTCTTAGTTTTCTGCCTTCTTCTCACCATCTCTTACTTATGCAATTATCCAGAGCTCATTCTTTGGTCACCTTATACCTTTAATATCTGCAATTGTCTAGTTGATCTTACTCAGGATCATGGTTTGAAATTATTCTCTCTATGCCATGTACATTCAAATGTTTGCATCTAGCCTTGAGCAGATCTCTCCAGATTCATATATCCAACTGCCTCCTTGATGTCTTCATTTGGATATTTAATATCTGTCCTAAACTAGCAAAACAAAGCAAGAATACTTGTCTTCCTCTTTACTCAAAATCTCTTTGTTTCTTGGAATCTCCCATTATGATAAGCAAACCGCTTCAGCCACTTGGTTATTCACGGTGAGGATATAGGAATTTATTCTTGCTCCCTATTTAAACCCAACCCAATGAAATCATCATTATGACCATTTGGCCCTACATGAAAGGAACCTGAATGCATCTACTTCTTGTATCTCCATTAAGCCAGCCTGGACCAAGTCACCATCAGCATTCTCTGCATACTGTAATAATTTTCTAGTTGGTTAACCGTCTTACCATCCGTTCTTCAGCAGTAGCCAGAACAATCTTTTAATTATGTCAATGAAATCATGCCATTTTTCTTTCCAAAGCTTTATAATAATTTTCATTTCATTTAGAATAAAATGTTGATATCTCATTTTGATGCACCCTGCATGGTTCAACCCCTTCCAGATGCTGTGCTAGTCCTGTCTCATCTCACCTCTCTCTTTCTACTCTTGCTTCAGTCATACTGTTCTTTTACTTTCCTGGGCATGTTAACTCAAGTTGACCCCACAGTTGACCCCTGTTGTTTCCTCTGTCTAGAAGATTCTTACTCTTTATCTTCACATAGTTTTCTTCTCTCTGTCATTCAAATATCACCTCCTTATCAAGGCTTTTTCTAATAGCCATTTCTAAAAATAGCCACTGAGACATTTGCTATCATGTTACACTGTTTTGATACTCTACAAGACACCTATCATTAACATACACTTCTGTTTGCTTTTTAATTTATATTTTGTGTATCTTCTTTAAACTTACCAAAATGCCTACTTCATCAGAGCATGGGACTTGCTCATCTTGTTCATTGCGGTGTTTCCAACACCTAGAACTGGGTGTCAAACAGTAGAAAACTAATGAATATGTGTTAAATAAATGAATAGCGATCACAAAGAAAATCCAGTTTGAATGAGTGAAATTTAGGATATCATGAATTTGAGGCTTGCTACTAATAAATGAAGAATGGAAGTTATCATGTCTTTTGTCTCAAATTTACAGAGGTTGATTGTTATCAGTGAGCAAGCATAAAAAGAACAGATTGCTAGAGAAGAGCCTTAGAAAGTATCTGATACCATCCTAAGAGGTGCTGATGAAGCCAAATCTTCTCTTTCAACTTTTTCCTAGAGAAAAAAAGCCAGAGAACTGGAAGTCGGAGAAGAAACAATAGCATAAATGAGAGAACATTCCACTGTCCTTTAGATACACTAACAGACTTCTGAATAGGGTTCTTTCTAATCTCAGAAATCTTAATGAGCAGTTCCTGGTTAACATTACCCTACGATAAGATTACTTGGCCTATTTTAAACATAGATCCACCTTAATCTTTTTGTGCTGTTATGGAAAATTCATGTTTTCCTTCGCTGCACTTTCACTTGGAAATTATTTTTCTCTCCCACAAAAACAATTTAGGTAATTTATTTATTCAGAAAATATTTATTAAGGACTTTTTCTGAACCTTGAAGTATAAAAAAGATATAAAACATACACATAATGTTTGTCATATGGGGAGGGCAACTATATAGAAGATGTTTTAAATACCAAATAAATGCTAAGAAACTTCAGAAGAGAGAGGAATTATGCCCTAATGATGGGTCAATAAGTATCGCATATTATAATACCAAGAAAGCCTGAATTTGAAGTATACCCAGGAATTTATGGTGTGCATAGAGCAGCAGAAGTAATAGAGGGTAGGGGGAAGGAAGAAAGGAAGTGGGGAAGGAAGAGGGAAAGGAAGAAAGGATGGAGGGAAGGAAGAGGGTGAGAAAGGAAGGAATACAGAGAAAAGGCATTTCAAGGAAAAAGAACAATTCGAACAAGGTGTAAAAAGGACTGTCATGGAGTATGTGTACTATTTTAAATTAGTAATCTCATTCCATTGAGGCCCTGGAGGGCAAGGAAAGGAGTAGGAAGTAAGGATAGGATTGTATTCTTTGGGCTTTCGGTCAGAGAGGATGTGGCATGCAGGAATAAAGAGAATAAATGTTCTGAAGGTCTCTGTAGTATAAAATATAACTTACCATCCAATTTTTGTTAAAATCTATGACACCTAACTCTTTCTTACATTTTGTCCAATCCTGTAACTACTTTCTTTTCCATCTTTATCTTCTGTTCTACCTCAGCCTTAAGACATAATGTCAATAAGATGCTAACTAGAGCATCTATTAGTATAGAGTGAACACTAAGTAAATGCTTTTTGAAAAGGATTCCCAAACATTTGACCCAAGGTTCAGTTGCTTTAGGTCTTATAGAAATACTGACAGATTAAATATATAAGTCTCTAGATTCTTGATTCAAATTTCTGTTGGTTATTTCTGGTTGATAGTTCTTGCCTGTAAAGTGTTGATACTCCTATCGGGATAACTGCCACAAATGCTGGGCACACCATTCATTTTAAGCACTCAGGAATACTATGTCATAATCTACACATTCACATCCATCCTGATTTCTCACGCTTACTTTTTTTGTATACACCAGCCAGAAATTGATAGAGCCTGGATTGTGAAGATAAAACTTCCTAGAATTGAATCTTGGCTCTTTAGTTAAGGCTCCAAGGACCTTGGATGATTTCTTTAAAAGACATTTCTAGTTCTAAACTGCCTTATGTATAAAATGGGAATAATCACGTTCGCCTTTAAAAGAACTTCCTCTGTGGAGTCACATTCACAACTGTTTTTTGGCTTTAATGGACAAATGATCTAGGGATCAATGACAGAAAGTGTATAAAATATCAGGCACACACTAGCACACCTACTTGTGTGGTTTTCTGACTCCTTCTTCTGGAAAGTCCCTTATTCCACGTTTCCATCGGTCTATCTTTTCACCCATCTTTCAATATTCTGAAATATTATTTGAATGACCAGTTGCATGAAAGGCTGATTGTCACAAATCTGTCTTTCTTTTAAATTCCCTAGGCATTTTATCAGAATCTCTTATGGAGGTTTCACTCACTACCTTGATTATAGCAGCACAGATAGGTATTCTCAGTCATATTATGTTTTAAGTTCCAATTCCTGTTGGGTGTTGTCAAAGTATCTACTAAGGTATTTTTTTCAAGCAGTAGATCCTGTGTATATACATGTTGAATTAGTTATTCTGAATAATATTTTTTATGTAAAACTACAGAAAAGTAATATACATTGTGGAGAATCTATACAATCATGTCTAAAACTTTACCTAATAAATTATATATTTTGCCAGGTCAGCTAGATCGTATAGTAAAAAGATATTATTCTTAACTTCTATGTAGCAGAGTTAGATCATTCAAAAATACCTGAAATCTATTGCTTTTTATAACTATTAGAGAATATATATGAAAAATTTCATACACATATACAATTAGGACCTCAGAAATTTAAACCTCAGTTTAGTTTCTATTATACCCTCATAATAGAAATCAAGATCTCAAATCCATTATAACCATAATTTGCATATTTAGTAAATTTTTCATAAGGAAAATAATCATTCCTTTAAGGTCCAAGTTGCAGTGTTGATAATAAACTTAACACATCAAAAATTATGCCTTTCAGGATCATGTTTTTCCTTGTGAATTTCCTTTAGCAAATTCAATTAATGTTTCCTAGAATAGTGTTATACAATGATATCTTTTAGTTTATTATTTGAGAACTATTCAAATAGGCTTTCAAAAAACTTAAATTTAAACTCTTTATTAAAATGCTAACTGAAGAAATCTTGTTATATAATTATTTTCTGAAAATTAAAATAAAATACATAAAGCATGACCAAGATATTTCTTTGTCTTCAGCAACTTCTTTTTACCTCTACTCCACAGGCCTAGTATTTACTGAATTTCTCTTAAAGCTATTTTTTAAAGTGTTATTTATGTTCTTCATGTAAAAGGCAGGTTCATAGTACTTACAATCAACTTCAAAAATTATTATTATTATTGCAATCAAGATGCAGTATTTATACTGTTTAAACATATCTTTTGTTTTCAGATATTAATAGAAGCATTGAAGGCAAACAAAAACAGTTCAGTTGATTAAACATTCCATAACAATCTTAATTTTCTTTAACATTTCTCTCTCGTGGGAAATACATACCTGTGTTTGCCATGTTAGCCTCCCCACTATTTGTGGACACTGAGGCAGAAAAAAAATTCATTTTGTTTTATCAGCTCTTCTACCTTTGCTGTCAATAAATTATCTCTTCTATCTTTTCTAAGATCTGACCTCTTGCCCTTCCTACAGCTGAAAATGGCATTGTATTTATCTTTATCATCGTCACAAGTTTCCTTTTATTTGTCACCTTTCCTTTCTCATTATTTTGTACTCCCTTCACTTCATTTTATAATCTTCCGCACACTGCTCTGCGTCTCATGCAACTTACTCTGGATATTCCTCTTCTTTATTCCTGATTATTTTTGCATTTTCTTGTTCATACTAATTGGCTCCATTTTTATTTCTAGTATATTTATTACTAAATGGCATTCATTGCCTTTGGGCATACATTAATTTATCTTTTAGGACTTTCCATTTGCTCTCTCTGTCTTTTTTTATATATTTCTTCTTGCAACCTCCATTTCACTTCACTTTCCTCATATGTGTTGGTGTATTATTTTTGTTGTTGCTTTTTTAATATGCCTTCATATCTCTAATTCATGCTTCATGTATTATTAGGAAGGTTTATAAAATAAACCACTGTATGTCACAAACAGCATTAATTTGAATAATCTAAAAATAGGCTTGGATTCACTGCACTGCCATTTGTCAGCCACCTTTTTATACAGCTATAATATAGGGTTTAACTAAATAAATAATTAGAAGCTAATTTTGCCAATTAAAAGGATTATAGATATTATAATTTATTGACCTGAGTTCAAATAAGGGGAGTTTATTGAAAGGTGAATAAAAAATGTAAAACTTATGATTTATTTCAAGAGAGATATATTTAGACCTTTTGAGGTACTTAACTGACAAGAAAGTCACATGTAAATATATATATATGTATATATATATACATACACACAGTATAATTAATCTTCATACCTCTCTATTCTATTATGCACACAATAAGGTAATATAGTAACACTGAAATCCAGATAAACCTTCTCTGGGAAAACCCTTGAAAAGCAGAATATTTAATGAGGCAAGTAAAAACATACCAGATAAATTACAGTGCAATATAGCAAATATAAAATGAAATAGAATTTTGCTTAGCTTGTGATGGAAGTCAAGAGATAGAAAGAGTATCTTTACAAGACTCCCTGGAGTAAATGATGTCTCAGCTGAGTACCAGAGAATCAGACATGCATTGCCGCCTGGAGATGAGGGGGGTGGTCTTTAGGGAACATGTTCCATGCTGTAATTGAAAGGTAGGGAAAAAGAGGAAACAAAGTGAAAATAAGGGTGTGTCTGTGCTTAGTAGTGTCTCACTCTTTTTGACCCCATGGACTGTAGCCCGCCAGATTCCTCTGCCCGTGGAATTTTCCAGGCAAGAAATACTGGAGTGGATTGCCGTTTCCTACTCCAGAGAATCATACCAACCCAGGGATCTAACCTGCGTCTCCTGCATTGGGGGGGGGGGGGGGCGGGGTATTCTTTACCACTGCGCCACCTGGGAAGCCCTGAAAATAAGGGCATGTTTACTCAAAAAAAATGCAATTTTATGTGGTTCTGTGGGAGTCATTGGAGATTTTAAGCAGAGAAGAGGCATGAACAGATTTGATTTTAGAGTGAGGATTCTAGTACAGATAAAGAAACTATGGCCTCGGAGGCACCAGGACCACTTTGGATGGCAAAATAATAATTCTGATGAGAGAGAATGAGGTCCCAAAGTTTAGCAGAAACTGAAAGGAATAATCAGTATTTGAGTCATTTAAAGGATTCAGTCAAGAAAACAGGGGAACATCTGGGCACAGGTGCAAGCAAAAATAAGGGAGACAACATTTTTCTGTAGAATTCAGGACCATCCACTTAATTAAAATGAGAAAAATAAAGCTTTGAAGTGACTGCCTATTCAGTCCAATTTCATCCAGATAGATTCTCCAATTTCCATCGACTACTACTGCATAACAGTAGTTAATGAATTATGATTGACAATTGATTGAATTAAAATATGGACAACTGGAAAAATAAAAATAGCTAAATATAGAATTAATAATATTTTATTGTATAAATGAATAGTGACATATCCAGACTTCTTAACTCTGAACAAGAGAGAACCCCTAAAGAACAGTAAAATATTGCACACACATTCAGGCAAAATGATACTGATGGTAGTAAATTCTAAAAATGGCAGAATTTGGTTCTAAATCAAATGCAATTTTCACATTTGCATGCTATGTTAGAAAGCATCTTATAACTGTGTTCATAGTATATTGTTCAGTTCATTTCCATAATCTAATTCAGTGATACTTATGCTCTTCAAATAGTATTCACTGATCATATTTTATCTCTTCTTTTTCCTAAATTGTGGTTCTGTGAATTGTAGACCACATCAGAGAAAGATTGTAAATATTATAAATATTATGCCAATTTCCTTAAAATGGCAAATTATGTAAAATTTATTTTCTGCGTTTTCTTAAAAGAACCAAAAGCAAGCAGACCTTTAAACTTAAATGTGGATTTTAATATCTTTTAAATACATAGCATAATTTTTAAAAATCCTTTAATTTATTAAAAATAATCATTTTGACAAAGTAATCATGTAATGTAAAGCTGTTGATTTTAAACAGACTTCAGTTTGGTCAACTTTCTCATCCAAACCTGAAAAATTTCTAATATAATTGCTAGTTGAATTTGTAGTAAGCAAGACAGGTATTTGTTCCATAGATATAATACATTGTTCATACTGTTTTAATGCATTATCACTAAAATGATGATTGTGATATATTGAGACAATATTAGGGGCAAACTACTCTACCAAGCACTTGGCAAAGACTATTCAATGGAATACAAAAATCTTTCAGAGAATGTAGGCTTATTACTATTGTCATTGGTCCTGTTGTTGTTGTTACATTTTATTCTTTTATTTCTCAGAAATCAAATGGCAGGGAGGTTATATAACTTGCCCAGTATTTATCTGCCTGCAATGCAAAATCCTGAATTGGAATCCATATCAGTCTTTTTCTGAAGTCCATGATTATTTCCTCTGGATTATGCTGTCATGATGTGGCAGTAGCACTCTCACTTGGCAGGCAGGTACAGATAAAGGGCTTTCCAGGTGGTGTCAGTGGTAAAGAACCCGCTGCCAATGCAGGAGACCTAAGAGGCCTGGGTTCTATCCCGGGTTCAGGAAGATGGCCTGAAGGAGGGCATGGCAACCCACTCCATTATTCTTGCCTGGAGAATCCCCATGGACAGAGGACCCTGGCGGGCTACAGTCCATGAGGTGGCAAAGAGTCAGATATGACTGAATGACTAAGCAAAGCACAGCAGCAAAATAATAGTTTGTATTATTCATCATTACTTAAATCATACTTTTATACATTTTATATATTTATACTTGTAATTTGTAATTTTTTACTTCAGTTCAGTTCAGTTCAGTCACTCAGTCATGTCCGACTCTTTGTGACCCCATGAACCTCAGCACACCAGGCCTCCCTGTCCATCACCAACTCCCAGAGTTTGCCCAAACTCATGTCCATCGAGTCGGTGATGCCATCCAACCATCTCATCCTCTGCCGTCCCCTTCTCCTCCCAGCATCAGGGTCTTTTCCAATGAGTCAACTCTTCGCATGAGGTGGCCAAAGTATTGGAGTTTCAGCTTCAAAATCAGTCCTTCCAATGAACACCCAGGACTGATCTCCTTTAGGATGGACTGGTTGGATCTCCTTGCAGTCCAAGGGACTCTCAAGAGTCTTCTCCAACACCATAGTTCGAAAGCATCAATTCTTTGTCACTCACCTTTCTTCACAGTTCAATTCTCACATCCATACATGACCACTGGAAAAACCATAGCCTTGACTAGACGGAACTTGTTGGCAAAGTAATGTCTCTGCTTTTTAATATGCTATCTAGGTTTGTCATAACTTTCCTTCCAAGGAGTAAGCGTCTTTTAATTTCATGGCTGCAGTCACCATCTGCAGTGATTTTGGAGCCCCCAAAAATAAATTCTGACACTGTTTCCACTGTCTCCCCATCTATTTCCCATGAAGTGATGGGACCGGATGCCATGATCTTAGTTTTCTGAATGTTGAGCTTTAAGCCAACTTTTTCACTCTCCTCTTTCACTTTCATCAAGAGGCTTTTTAGTTCCTCTTCACTTTCTGCCATAAGGGTGGTGTCATCTGCATATCTGAGGTTATTGATATTTCTCCCAGCAATCTTGATTCCAGCTTGTGCTTCTTCCAGCCCAGTGTTTCTCATGATGTACTCTGCATATAAGTTAAATAAGCAGGGTGACAATATACAGCCTTGACGTACTCCTTTTCCTGTTTGGAACCAGTCTGTTGTTCCATGTCCAGTTCTAACTGTTGTTTCCTGACCTGCATATAGGTTTCTCAAGAGGCAGGTCAGGTGGTCTGGTGTTCCTATCTCTTTTTAACTTCAGCCCACTTCAAAAATGTATAAAAATCATACTTTTGTGGTCATGTATCAAAAGCCATACTAATTAATTGTGAATACTTATAGCTTTTGTAATTATTTGATTTAGTTGTGATGTCTTATGTAATATTCTAAGGAATTTAGTGTAGCATACATGCATTTTGCCTTCATAACTCAGTTGGTAAAGAATCTGCCTGCAATGCAGGAGACCCGGGTTCAATTCCTGGGTCGGGAAGATCCCCTGGAGAAGGAAATGGCAATCCACTACAGTATTCTTGCCTGGAAAATCCCATGGACAGAGAAGCCTGGCAGGCTACAGTCCATGTGGTCGCAAGAGTCAGACACAACTTAGCAACTAAAGCACTACCACATGCATTTACAAAGAAATTATATAATTAGAAAATAACATCTTATATGTCATTTCTAAAATTATTTGATTAAATTTATTTAACAGTAGTTTGAATTCTCTAAATGGGGCTTGAGTTCATTCTACTTATGTCCACATTTCATGGGTACACACTGTAACTTTAACTTTCTTTCCCCAGTGATTTATTTCATTTATTCTTTTATCTTCTATGGCATCCTGTAAATCTATGTGAAAAGTTTCATATTTAGCTTTTTCATGTTTCAAAAGGTTATACAAGTTAAGAGGCCTTGTTTCCTTAATCATTATTTTTTCCTCCTCTGAATATCTCCACTTAAAGAGACTATCAGGATGTTTGCATAACATCCTGTTTTTAGTTTAGGAGAATAGGCTGTTTTACTGGGGGTGTATTTTTATTTATTGGTTGTTTGATGGTTGTAGAGGTAGTGGTGGTGTCTTGGCACAATAGAAACCTGTTTTAGGTCTGCTTTTGACAAAAAAAAAATGGTTTTGAATGTAGAAAGTCATTCAGATATCATTGTTTCAATAGATTTCTGAAAGATGTAGCAATAAGGATCAGTTTGTAAGAATCTGTTCTCCAACAATGAAGGGTTTGCATACTATTCAATTATTTCTAGAGTTTCTGTGTGAGATTCCAATCTTGCATATCTCTTTCCCTCTCTCTGTTTCTTCTATTTCTGTTGCACACACAAATGCAATGGAAATTACTACATTCAGAATAGATGCACACAGGCTTGGTTTGGTTTGCTTTGTAGCAATTCAGGCACTGAGCCAATTATTAGGCTTTTCCTTGGTTTTGGTTTTTGTTTTATCAAGGATAGCTTAAAACCACTACAAGGATCAGTGTAGTCTCAATCTTAATATTGGAATCCTGATAACTAGGTCTATGAAAGGTCAGGCTTCAAATCACTGTTTTGAGAAATTTCTATACGACTGAAACATGTGATTGCAACTGATACTACTCTCTGGTAACCATTTAGTTATAATTCTGATGATTTGCTTTTAAACAGTCATTTATCTATGTTACCAGTGCTGAAGACATCAATGAAAGCTTTCAATTTGTGTATCCCATTTTTAAGACTGTGTTCAGAAGTGATTTAATGGGTTAGTCCTTAACTCTTTATTTTATCCTTTGATTTTTATAAAAATGTCATTAGTCTCTCAAAAATAGAAGCCAAATATTATGTTTCACAAATACCACCACAGTTTTTAGCTAACTCATGCATGTGTGTATAAATTCAAATTTCAAAAATTATTTTCTATCTCTCATAAACATATAACACAATTATTAGAGTGACATGAGATGACATGATGAAAGACCAATCAATTTTGTTAATAGTCTAGGAAAAGTCTCAAAGAAGCACATCAGATTTGAGTTAGGCATTGAAGGATTAGAAGAGATATATAACAGGTAGTTTTTGGATTTTTTTCTCCTTAAATAAAAATATGGTTTACCATTCTTAGATTAATATTAACACAATTATTTGCTTCCTGGTAAAGAACAAAACATAATAATAATTGAGTTACTCATGAACAAGAAATCTCAAATAGATGAAACATTCTTTGGACCTAGTAGAGCTGCAAATCCATTTTACTAAGGTTAAATGGTTATTAGAATCATGGTTAGCTCTTAAAAATAGGTCCATAAAAATAAATCCCAAATGTTGTATATCTATGAGGTAAAATTATTCTGTTAATCACATATAGCTAGATTTGTAATTTTGTTACTTCTCAAACAGTTGGCAAAGGGCACTGCAAATTAAGTTGTTGAAAGTCATTATAATGGGTGAAATAAAAGCCAGTGGGTAAGAAAGAACATATTTCTTAAAAGGGAACATATTGCTCATTTCTTACTTTTGAAAAATAGGATATAAAAATATTATAAGTGGATTATGAGATGTTGTTACTGGAATGTGTTTCTTTTGCATAGCACCACTATTTGCCATCATTAATAGATGCCTACACTGGCCAACCTTCCATCCCATTTCTTCCCCACTGTACTCCACCCTGCCTGATCCTCTGCAATGATGATTCATTTTTGATTAGTCTTCAGGCTGCAATGGTAATTTTTATATGTTCCAACTGGAGAATCTGCCCTGTGGTTGCAATAGCTACTTATTGAATGTGTGTGTGTATGTGTGTTTTCCCCTGAAGCAGACCAATGGCTTCTATTAGACAAAGCTTCCCTGGAGGCTCAGATGGTAAAGAATCCACCTGCAAGGCAGGAGACCTGAATTTGATCCATGGGTTGGGAAGATCCCCTGGAGAAGGGCCTGACAACCCACTCCAGTAGTCTTGCCTGGAGAATCCCATGGACAGAGGAGCCTGGTGGGCTACAGTCTGTAGGTTTGCAAAGAGTCAGACATGACTGAGCGACTAACATTTTCACTCTCATAGGACAAGTACAATGCCTTTTCCATTTGCATAATCTCAGAATTTAACACTGTTAACAACGTATGCCAAAACAGTTGATCAATAAAAGGAAGAGAAAAATGAATAAAGGCCATCACAGCTTCACGAGATGAATGAATCACTAGAGGGATCCAAATTTGTAAAACAAAGCAATGAACAAACAACAGGTTGGACAGAAAGGAAATTGGACTAGATGTTTTGATTAGAGATGTGTACCTTAAAATGTATTCTAAGTAATTTTCTGACAAGACAGGTAATGATGTATATGACATAATTTGTATTTTTTAAAACACAAATGCTTATCTAACTTAAAGGCCACCATTCAGAATGGTTACTCGAAAATGTGTGTTACTACTAACAATTGTCTTACTAACACCATGCTAGACTCAGAACTCTACCTGCTGGTCTTTGAAAATGTCATTGGCCTCTCCCCCTCTCTTCACCTCCCATCTTGCCATTTCCCCCTAGGGCCCTATTAAATATGTTTCCTAAATTTTTTTTGTGACTTTTAATGGTCTGAAAGTAAGTAATCTGATTGGTGATGAAAATTCAGAACAACATAGTCCAAATACCCTGGGAATCAGAGTTCTGCCAAGCCCTTACGAACTAAGAAAAATATACTCTCTTGCACATGTGGAATGTTGTGGGGGGAACTCCACAGCTCACTAGGTGTTAGAACAACACTTGCAAGGGTATCCAGTGGTGACATGCATAAAGACATGACCTCCCTGGGAGCGCCAGTGATTTAGAAATGAAATCTTAGACTGCTGTGTGAAAGTTGAAGATGCTGTTTTTTTTTTTTTTTTTTAGGAAAGTATGGAAATTGTATAGGTTTAAGGTAAAGTCAGCAAACTCACCAATAACACTGCCATGGTTAAGTGTTCTTACTGAAAACTTCTATCAACGCTGAGGCTCTAAAGTGTTCATTCTGGAAGCCAAAAACAGTGAAATGCCGACTAAGAACTCAACTTCTCCAAACATTCATTAAATGGATTTTATTTTTCTTGTGATGATTGCTTGGAGCAAGGAGTGCTTTGGCAAAGAGCACACCCTACTCTAAAGAAAATGTGTTGGCAAATGACAACAGAACAAGTTCATGTGTTTAAATGCATTATATATAAAGAGAAAAACAAACATATCTAGTATGGCCTGCGGTACGTAGGCATTCATTATCATCACTAATATCTTTAACCTCTACATTTTCCATTGGATACAATGAGAACTGATTTTCAGAATCTTGACTGCTGAGTGCTGTAAGATTCTTACCATTACAGATACATTCCATTATGCAACCTTTCAAAATGCTAAAAGTGGAGAGAGGAATTAAAACATTTTAAAGTGTTAGTCACTCAGTTGTGTCTGACTCTTTGTGACCCCCATGGACTGTAGCTCACCAGGCTCCTCTGTCCATAGGACTCTCCAGGCAAGAATACTGGAATGAACTGCCATTTCTAAAGATAAATTTAAATTACAGGGACAGAAAGTAGAGAGCTTTCAATTCACACTGAGCTAATCAGGAAAATCAATTAACCAAAATCCCTCATTGCCAGAACAGTGTATAAATTTATAAGTTTGGATTTTACTTAACTTGGATTGTTTTTAGCCTGTCGATATATCCTGAATAGTGTTCAAGTTTATCAATCATCAATGATAGAATTTACTCCTTGACACCCACTCTATCTGGCAGGGATGAGGTATGTGTGGAGAACAAAACTTCTAAAATCATGATCCTGATCACAAGCAGGGCTGTCTAGGCTATGGTTTAAGGGCATTTATGTTTGTTAACTTCAGATGCCTACATGGTGAGACTCAGAAAACACAGGATAAAAATTCAGGACTTAAGGTGTAGCATGAAGGCTGATACTAAGCATTAGAAAATCTGATCTCAAATAGATTGCTTTTAAAGGGTATTCAGTCGCGTATCTATACTAAATTGTAGTATTTTAACATTATAATTTAATATAAGAGAATTAGAACTTTACTCCCCATTTGCTTGTAGCTACAACTTTCTCACTTTTTATTTCTTTTTGAGCTTATTTAAAAGATAAAACTAAAATAAAATAAAGATAAAACTGAGAATATTTTAAAATGTTGAATACTTAATTTGACAAAATGTACTTACCCACTCATCAACATCATTTTTCTTTGCTTTGTAGATTACACATGTATGCATGAAGGTCAGTTTGTCAGCCTCCAGTCCTGTGTTTTATATAGTTGGTAGTGGTAAATATTTTCCTGTAGTAATCTCTTTTAAATATTTTGCTCTGGAAGTAATCACTGAAGAATATCAATCTATTTGCCTGGCGTTAAAATGAGAATCTGCTCCCTTATTGAGGAAGTACAAGCTTTGGATTTTATTTACACATGGCATATATGGACTACTTTCACCAACGTCTAATAAAAGTTTCAAAGACAGAATAATTTTAATAACTGTGTCTCAGAGCATTTGGGTAAAATTATAATCCTATAAAGAATAATTGCTTTTTTAATGTACAGCCAATATTTACCTAATGAAGTTATATACAGAACAATAGAATTTTAATGTAGGAAGAAACGTTAGTGATCATTTATTCTAGTTTCTTGTTCCAATTAACATTTTTTTGAAAAACCTTTTTCTAGAATATTGAGAAACAGAATTTTTAGCATATTTTCAGGAATTTTATTATTTTCATGATTAAATTTCCTAAGGTCATTATTTTAGAAAAATTAAAGAAAAGTAGAAACAGTAATTTCCAAAGTATTCATTACTAAACATATTTCATAATAAATTTATGTATTTCCTTCCTACCTTTATTTTTCTTTGCAGCCATATTTTTATTTTATATGCTAGAATGTTATAGATAATTTTGTTTTCTGATTTTCTTTCACTAAATTTAGAGTGGAAAAGTTCCAAGTCATTAAATATTTTTTGAAAGAGATTTTGAGGGCTATATAGTTTTATACTAATTAATATTATTTCTACAGTGTATAAAAGGTTTGAGTTGGAGTTTTTCCTATTAGTGTTGAAGCAGTAAATTAGCAAGATGTTAGTAGTAACAAAATATTATAGAATATATGAGTTTGCTTCAGAACTTTTCTATTCGTGATTTTAATACATTTACAGTTCAATCTTCTGATTTTTTAAAGGATACTTTCTTGAGTGATGCTCACAAATAATCTTTTTAACACAGTGTCTAAATTTCTCCCTGGTACCCTTTCTTTACAGCAAACATTCCAAAATATAATCTTCATTTAAACATTAATAATTAATTTAATATATTTAATATGTCATAATATTTAATGAGTAGATGATTTTAGCTTTAGTAATAGCCTTTGGAGACAAATGCAGAAAGGAAAACAAGCAAACAAACATTATATTTACTGAGATTTATTAAAATGTTGAAATTTACCCTGAAATTTTAATTTGTATGTGTAACTTTGGGGTTTCAATTCAGCAAGACAGGTAATCTAATAGTAGTAACTAAAATGATTAAAATTTAGTTTCATCATATGTGAAAATGAGATCGTAAAGCAGTTTCTAAGATCTTTTAGAAATAAATTGTGAGTGAGTGGAAGTTCAGTCATTCTTGAATCTGGAGATACTAGATAGTTTATTAAACATATTAAAACACTTCTAAAACTTTAAGAAATTAAGATATTTTTCTATAAATCTAGTCTGCTATTAAGGCTGATGTTATTATCCACGTTACTTACCTCTTGGCAAACTGAGATCAATTCCCAGTTATCTATCCGACATGGTAAAACAGTGAATCAAACTTGTTATCCTTCCTATTCATTTGGTAACAGGGATAGTTTATAAAAGAGCCATAGTTACCCTCAGTGTCTTAGAGAAAATGATATATTCAAAATCAGTGAAAACCTCAGATACTCAAAGTATCTATCGAGCTCTTTCAACATCTTCCTGTACACCATCCTCTACCAGTTCTGCTAAAACATTGATTGATGTGTTTTATGTCCTTCATTCTCCATTGCCACCCTCTAGCAGAGATTCTAGAGGGAAGAAATGCCCTGGAGTCAGGTTCCTTGAGGGAAATGCAGAAGTCAAGGACTTGAATCACATTCACAAAGTGGATAATCAATCTCCGAAGTACTGAAAGTTGATAGTACTGGAGAAGTACACTGAATAAACTATAAATGTTACAGTTTATAAGCTGGAGAATTTAAAATACTTAAGTGAAAAGGCACACTATTTGATACATATAATAAACACTGGAACCAAGAAGCTGTCAATTTTTTAAAAAATAAAATGGAGATTTCACAAATTCCCAAATTAGAGTACCTTTAATGAGTTGTCTTAGAAGTGTCCAAATATGTGTAGAAGGAAAGAAGATTGTCATGTGCATGTAGGTCTTCTAAGTACATGCATGTGTACTCAGTCGCCCCTAACTCTTTGGAACACTGTGGACCATAGCTTTCCAGGCTCCTCTGTCCCTGGGATTCCCCAGGCAAGAATATTGGCATGGGTTGCCATGCCCTCCTCCAGGGGATCTTCCCAATCCAGGGATGGAACCCGCATCTCTTAAATCTCCTGCATTGGCAGTCAGGTTCTTCACCACTGATGCCACCTGGGAACACCAAATACCTACATGTGTGCATGCATGCTAAGTTGCTTCAGTCATGTTCAACTCCATGTGAGCCCATGACTGTAAGCTGCCTGGCTCCTCTGTCCTTGGGATTCTCCAGGCAGGAATACTGGAATGGGTTGCCATGACCTCCTCCAGGGGGCATGGATCCTGGATCCTGACCCAGGGATCGAAGCCACCTTTCCTGCGGCTCCTACACTGCAGGTGCATTCTTTACCACTGAGCCACCAGGGAAGTCCAGTGCATACTAAAGGATTCCCCAATGGCTCAGAGGATAAAGAATCTGCCTGCAGTGCAGAAGACAGAAGACGCAGGTTCAGTCTCTGGGTTGGGATGGATTCCTTGGAGCAGGAAATTGTAACCCACTCCAGTATTCTAGCCTGGAAAATTCCATGGATAGAGGAGCCTGGTAGGCTATAGTTCACGGGGTCACAAAAGAGTTGGACACGACTGAGCACATGGCACTTGAGGAGAAGAAAGGATTAATAAATAAATTCAGTCTGTGCACAACCCCATAAGTAAATTATCCTCCAGGCACACATCTTGCCTATTGGTGCTGATCATTGCTATAGCTGAATTTATAGTGATATGATCCACACTGACCATTTAAAAAGCCATTTCCAAACACTGCACTTTCAACGTGGCATAGTTTGCAAAATTATCTTTTTAGCTTCCTGAAAACCCATCTGAATTTCCTAGTTTGATTTGCTTTTGTCTTCTGCAAAGACATTTTATCAACCTTAGAGACGGGTGAGCAACCAAAAATTGTTATGAAATTTCAGTTGAAAATCAAGAAGTTTAAATGACAAGACCTGCCACTTTGGAATAAATACATGCACTTCAAATAGCTTTAACAGGAAAAAAAGAATAGCTTTATATTTTTTTCCCAAAGGAATGAAGGTACAATACAGATAGATTGATTTTAAAAAGAGTTCTTATTCCACATCCATTAAACAGATATTTATTGTGCCAGGAATTGGATGGTTATTTGCAGTTCTCAAAATATGTGGTATAATAGAAAAGGAGAACAAAATTGACTGTTTTCATAAATACCTACTTTATGCGCGTTATACTAGGCACTTTGCAAAGAAAAGGGAAAAGGAAGGAACTAGGATAAATACATCAGACCTCTGGTTATAGCCTTTCAGCAGATCTAATCTAATTGGAGACTTGAATATGTATGTGAGCATAAGCAAAACAGATTAAGTAGATTAATAAGGAGTACTAATATAATGATATGTTAGTACTCTGCTTTTTATTAGTCTCCTACTTAATCTACTCTGTTTAAAGTAACAATGTAGTATAGTGGAAAGAATGTGACTTTGTGTTTTCCATTCCTGGCTCTGTTACAAACACTTGGGCTGACTATGGGCCAGTCACTTAATAACAAAAATAATACTCACCATTGATTTGATTGCTTGGGTGTTTAACATATATTATTTCATTCAGTCCTCACATCTACCCTATGATGTCCATATCACTCTGACAATACAAGTGACTGTAAGATTAGTTTGTCAGAAATAGCCCTGCTTTATCCCCATTGTCCCAGCATCCTTTATGTGCTATCCCCCCCACAACTTTTCCCTCAAGAGTGTCCCTGTTTGGATGATCTATTAAATTGCCCCCATGTAATGAGAAATTTGATAGTCACAATTGAGCAAGTAGTGGAGCCAGATTTGATCCAAGGCTGTTGATGGCCAAAGCCCATATACATAACTCTCTATGTTCCCTCTGGTTAAATAGTTCCACTCCTCCTTTGTGTATAAATAAAATTAAGCCATTAAAGTAAATGATCTCCAGAATTCCTTCCATCACTAAACTCTAAAATACTAACTACAAAGAGACAAAATATGTGGGCTCATGATACTGGGATTCTGACTTTACATCAGGGTTAGCAAGCAGATTTGAGAAATAGTGAAGGGAAGAAAGGGGAGAGAGAATGGAGGATTTCACACCTTATCTGATTCATAATATAAGTGTAGTTCTGAAATGCCTAAAAAGACAGCCTGTCCTGCTAATGTGCATGGCAAACAAACAACCCTTGACATAAGTTAGGGGGAGTTATGTCTTTTCACAGGCTTCCCAAGTGGTTCAGTTGTAAAGAATCCAATACAGAAGACACAGGAGATGTGGGTTCTATCCCTGGGTCAGGAAGATCCTCTGGAGGAGGAAATGGCAACCCACTCTAGTATTCTTGCCTGAAAAATTCTATGAGCAGAGGAGCCTGGTGGGCTACAATCCATGGAGTCACAGAGCCAGACATGACTGAGTGGCTAACACACACAAGTCAAATTCTACTTTATAATACACTGAGATCTTCTTAAAATTCTTTATTTTACAGAATATGATATTGCCTACAAAGAATTGTTTGGCTCTCTTATGATTTTAAGATACACTTCAGATTTATATTCTCCCCAGATGATTATATTTTCCTGAGAAAATTTGACACATTCCCACCAGCTTTGACTTCTCATATTCCTTCTTTATTCTCATCTTATTGGATGCTTGCCATCAATATTAAATTGTCTTAATCCTGATTTTTCCACTATTGCTGCTTTTGCAGTTGGCACTGATTCTTATGCCCCTTGAAAGGTACTTGTGTGGCAAAAGATTGAAAAAAACATTGGCAGTTGCTGTCAGGGTTAATGTAGAAAAATAAATCTCTTATATTGCCAGTTTGGATTTACTTTTCATTTTTAATGGCCCCAACAGATGTTGGAGGAATCTTCCACTTCCTGCACACTTCCATTTTTACAGCTGGTACTGCTTGACTCGTCCTTGACTTTGGGGGAGCAGTTCCTGGGTGTTTACACAGTGATTTACAGACACCCTCTCACTATAGACTCTGATCATCCTCTTGCTTTCTTCCACTATTTTCCCAGAATGTGTGACATCACCATTACCTGGTTTCTCATCAGGTTTCTCCATCTCAGTGTTTCCTAGCCATTGCTTCTTTTCCCCATCGTGCCACATTTTGAGATGTTTGGACTGTTAGGTAAAAAGCACGTAAATAGGAAAATGTACAAATAAGAGGTGATTTTCAACTTAGCAAATGAGGCAGTCCATCTTTTCTGGTACCTTCTTTGGTATCTTTTCCTCATCACTAACAAAAGTGCTCCTGACAACTTACATTTGGGTAGTTTACTCCTTTAGACATTTTCCCTTTTCTTTTCTTTTTTTCTTCTTTTCTGAGATACTCCCCTCAGTGGCACTAGTTTCTTCTAATACTACTAAAACTGGTATTAGTTTGCTAGGGCTGACATTGAAAAGTACCACAAACTGTTGGTTTCAAACAACACCAGCTTAATGTCTCACATTCTAGAGGCTAGAAGTCAAACCATGGTGTTATCAGGACCATGGTCACTGTGAAATCTAAAGGAATCCTCCTTTGCCTCTTAGTTTCTGGTAGATTGATCAAAATCTTTGACATATCTTGACTTACAGTGGCATAACTCAAATCTCTGTCTTCATCGTCACCTGACACTCTCCCGTGTTTGTTTTATATAGTCCTCCCTCTGCGTGTTTGATTCTGTGTCGAGAGTTCTCCTTTTTATAAGGACACCAGTCATATTGGATCAGGACCCACCCTCATGACCTCATGATAATTAGATTGCCTCTATAAAGACCCTATTTTCAAATAAGGTCATATTTCAAGGTACTGGGGGTTAGAAGGTCCACATCTTATTGAGCTGACCTAATTCTACTAATAACCCCAACTAAGAACAGAATTCCCACTCTTGCTTTCAAAGGAAAGGTTGACATCTTTTAGCAAGTGGTAGGATCCTGCAATGATGAAAGCACCATTCAGGGCTACAATATTGTCTGTGACTTATTTGCACTGTTCACTTGCTCTCTTGGTTTGAGGGTTTCCATAGAAAAGGCAGAATCAGAAGCAAGACACTGATGAAAAAGAATGATTTAACCTTTCAGTTCTTATAATGATCTTTATAAAATTACTCTTTTATGACCTACATAAAATTTGTTTGGTAATCACCCTGACTTGAGAAAAGAAAAGCTAGGCTACCCAGCATTGTGGGAAAGACAGTTATCAAGTATCAGTAACACCAGCCATTTTCCTTCACACATTTTCTTACTTAGACATGTATCAAGGGTGCTGAGGATACCAAAGAAGTTTATCAACCCACAATTTTAGCACCTTGTTCCAGGAATCAATGAAATCATTTTAAATGTTTTTGTATTATATTAGAGATAAAAAGGAGAGAATACATTTAAAATATGTAAAGCCATTTCAAACCTGAACTATTGGAGTATTTGCCTTAAAAACCTTTGAAGTTTTCTTCTAATGACAAATAACTTTGTCATTGTGGCTCTATTAACTTTTTTTAATTTTCTTCTGTAAAACTGAAGAAAATAAAACATTTTAGTCAAGCAAGTATCTTGGCTCATTTAAATAACAGTAATGGGGTGATGCTTTCATTTGAATGTATCTTTACCTAGTGGTTCAGATGATAAAGGATCTGCCTGCAGTGAAGGAGATGTGTATCCAATCCCTAAGTTGGGAAGATCCCCTGGAGAAGGGAATGACAACACACTCTTATTCTTGCCTGGAGTACTCCATGGACAGAAAAGCCTGATAGGCTACAGTCCATGGGGCTCGCAGAGAGTCAGACACGACTGAACGATTAGCTTCTTTGTAAGTAAAATTATGGATAGCTATCAATGAATAAGGTATTCTGAGGTTAGTAGTAAAATTAAAATATTTAATGTCAAAAAAGAGTTATAGTTGCAAATCCTCTATTTTTAATAATAAAGCTATAATCCTACACAAGATACAAACCTTCTCTCTTGAAAGGGCTTTTTAAAAAGTAATTATTATGCTAAACATGAAAAGTATACTAAATAATTTGTCACATATTGTATATTGAACCAAATCCTTGCATTTCTCAAGCAATTCTCCAGTGTGTTCATTTGATTTGAAAAACAAAAAGTCAATTCAGGAAACTGTAGACAAAAAAATAGTTAAGCCAGTTGTTCAGACAAAACCTGTAATTATGTGTCTAAATTATTTTGCCTCCTAATTCATTTGCTTTGACATCACACAGACCTAGTCTTTTTCACATATGGTGGCTGGTACAAGACCACTGGGGTATTATGCAGTGAGTTACTAAACAAGTTACATTGAGCAAATCTGATAAAATCAGGATTCTAGGGTCAGGACTTAACCAGACTGTATCTGGGGGTGAATGATGAAATTTTTACAGCAGTATTAAAGAAAGGGAAAAGTATTGATTAAAGAAGAAACTAAAATTGACATCCACCTGCATGCTTTTTTGGGGCCACCCTGGAAAGTCCTTGTCATCCCCATGAGGCAGAGAAAAGTCATCATTAGGCTTCCTGGGGTATTTCAACCTTGCAGATGACTAGCTTTCACTTGGAAATAGTTTCACAGTATGTAAGTGAAAAATATTCTTCAAATTTTATTTTAGAATTTTATTTTAAAATTTTCAGAACATTTAAAACGCACGGGTTTTGATTTATTTTTTTCTGTTCGTTGATTTTTCATGGAGTTGATGGAGATAAAAAGATCAGCCTGGCAGCTTGCTGGCATGGAACTGGAGTGTTTAGGGTTTGTTTTGCCTTTTTGCAAGATTGGTCCACAAGAACTTTAAAAGGAGAAAAAGACGATGCAAATTAAATACGTTAGAAACGTATGTCCCATCTGTTTTTATTTCATTTTTAGAATAAGGTTTTCATACCTTCTTTTATTTTTATATTCTATGATACCACACTATAATGTTGGCCACCTCAGAGACAAACTAAATTAGCTATCCTGACCATATGGAAAGGAAAAGCTTTACCAGCTAAAGAAACAAATTTAACTCAAGCAAAAAGGCCTATGTGTTTTAGAGTTTAAAAAAATACTGCTAAGTGCATAGTAGGGGAATGTAACCCACCTGCATAAGTAAAATTTGAAAAAGAGTTTGGGTATTCCAAAATAACTGTCTCTTTTCCTGGCGTCATTCAGGAATCACCCATTTGAAGCATACTTCTGTTTATTTGTATCTGGATTTATTTGTAAGGAAATGTAATCAAAAGCATGAAGGCCCCTTGGAAGGTCATCCACTCCTTTTGTCTCCAAGGAGAATTAAATCTAATCTGCGTAGGTATGCCTAGGTATACCATTATGAAGAGAAGCTTCAAACCACTCCAGAGAACAAAACTTTTCCTCTGCTCTCTATTCTTTGGAAAATTGAAGAAGGTATGCCTTTATAGAAAAAGAGATTTTATTTCATTCTACAAATGCCCATAATGTAAAGCATTTGATAGAAGCCCTAGGCTGCAATTTTATTTTACCTGGAGAGGAGCTTCTCATAAATACACTATGTAAAACTGATGGCTGCTTCAGAAATCTCTCAATTTTCAGTTTTTATGTAAACCACAGTGAAGGAATGGAGCTCACAGAGGTCAAGCATGTGTTTTCTAACCACACAGAGTAGAAGAGTGTCGGTCTGATCCAGGAAGACTTCATCCTGGCATGTGCGGTTACTTACAATGATTGAGAACATCAGGTTTTATGCACAACCCATGAAGACAAGATAAATAGGTCGGTAGAGAAGCTTCAGCTAAAACGGAGTCCAGTGAATTGTTTGCTGTCACCTGACTGTAACTCCCAGCATGGCCAAGCTAGGACCACTCGACTTTTAGAGGACTGAAGTTAAAATTCACTTTATTTCATCAAAATAATAGCTGAACTTATAAATGAAGGCATATGTTTTGAGAGTTTTTCTGGGGACATTGGAATGACTTTTTTTCTGGACATTCCTGCTAGCAGGCATTTCACCAAATGCACACTGATTACTAAAATTACCTGAATGTATTCAAGATGTGTCTCAATATTTTTCGGTACTAAAGGGGGTGGAATTACAGTAATAGTTCCCTTTTTCCAATCATGGGACAGTCAGTGGAACCGTTAGCTAGCCTGAAAGATAAGTTTCCAACTCTCAAACACTAAACTAGTAGAAGATTTCTGAAGTGCCCTCTAGTTCTCCTAAAGTAAAGCCATTAATTTGCACCAAATGAAATGGACTATCAAGCAAAAGTAAATAAGGTTTAGAAAATGTGAAGTTCTTAGGTTCATATTGATCTAGCTATTTTGGATTTTCCAGTTAATACTTATATCAATGTTAAGATACCAGAGGAGAGAGATAAGCAACAGAAAAAGGGCTACCTCAGGCCCAGTATTAGTCTTTGACAGTGAAACATTGTGTTAATGCTCTGAACTACATAAATAAATACTTCCTCTCTATTATTTCTTGGGACTTCTTAGTGTTTATACTCAGCTCTAATCATTGTCTGGTTTATGGCTAGGTATAAAAAAAATGCTTTCCTGAAAACATCCATGATATAATTCACGTTATCTATGAAGAGAGGAAATTCAGATGAGTTCCACTTGAGGCGTATTACAACCTGAAACCACTCAGCCACCAGTGCAATGCTAATAGATAATCTGAGTATTGTCAGGTGGGATATTACTAAGGAGACAAAAAAGGCCATGAGATTTTCCAAAGAAGAGGATTATGTGTTCGGTGTATTCACTCTGATCTAGAAAAACTGAGATATATATCAAAAGGGTAGGGTTTTTTTGGGGGTTTTTTTGTTTGTTTGTTTTTTTTAACTTAGAGCTTGTTTTGAAGTTAAGGAATGAAATTTTTGCAAAACTCATTGAAAGGAAAAAATTTTCTGAATTAAAAGGAAGGGAAAAAAATGCTTACTGAAGACAATTGTTCAGGAAGTCTTCTTATAAATAAATAGAAAGACTTGTCTTCAGGTAACATAAAAGGAAAATACATGGAAGGAATAGACTGGGTCCTTTGTATATTTATTTCTTAATGTGTGTCCAAAAAGGCTATCAGAAAAAAATTTGGAAAGATATTCTGCGAAGACATTTATTTTTGTTCAAAATGGTCAAGTTGACTCTCAATTTTGCATAGAGAGTATCTGTTTCAGAGCACAAGTCTGTACAAAATAACCTATTTTGCCATACAATATTTCATTGAAAATAGTTTTAAAACATTAGCCAATAGGAATAAACAAAATGAAAAGGGGTAAATAGAAGCTATACATTTTTGTAACAGTTGAATTTTTCCAATTTAGGGGAATTAAGACATATCAGTGAATGTTGAATGAATGTAATTTTTACCGAAATTTTCTTTACATGTACTAACAGGTGGCAACAGTTTTGATTAAACAAAATGCAAGAGTTCCAACTCCGGGTTCTCTCTCATTTTTCACTAGATCTTGTTTTTGATAAGTGAATACTTACATAGAATAGTGATTAGATGGCAATAATGTTGCTAACGTAATATCATTACCTTACATCATTGATAATGATACCAATTGCTGAGCACCCACTATGAGTCAAGTCTTATTCTCTGCTCATTGTGCATTTATTACTCCACAGAATTCATAAAATAAATTGACATTTTATTATCACTGACATTTTACAGATGAAGAAGCTAACATACGGAACTAGCTTAAGTTCACATGACTGGTACACCACTAATTACCACATGTGAACCATGCATTGTGCTGGGTCATGAGGATAAAAAGATTAAAATTCAGTATTGGGTCTTTCCAAAGTAGAGGAGACAAATAATTTTTAAAAACTCTACTAATTCTTATAAAAAGTGGGAAAAAAATTGTTGAGTTCTTAATTGCTACTCCATTCCCTTGCCTCTACCCATATCATGGGATGTGAGAATATATATACACACAGACACACACAATGATAAATACATACTCACAAGATTTTTAAACAGTCTCACTTAACTGCCTCAACAATTAGTTAATATTTCCCCTTTTCTTTCTGAAATATACTGATAGCAACTCTATGCTAAATGCTCACAGGTAATATTCTACTTTCTGGTATGCCTGTACTATTTTGTGCCTAATATTTGAGTAGGGTGCTTTTGGAGAAAACTTTTCATTTTATCTGAAAACTATTCACATCATTTTTATGTATAGAAATATATAACTTAATTCGATATTATGTGAACAAATGATGTAAAAATGTTCAAAGGAAGAAATTTATTTGTATGAAACTCAAAGGGGAATGCTTTGGGAAAAACTTGATAAATGAATTGTTAAAAGAAATTTTTCCAAATCAGGTATGGGGAAGACAACTGTAAAAAGTTGGGGGAAAATTCCAGAAAGATTCTAAACTCAGTTTATTTTGCATGTGTCACTGGATTTGCACTCTAAGAAATGAAAAATAGTTATTCTATGCATGTTGTAGATAGGTTTCTAGAAGAGAGCATGAAACCCAAACTTTGATCCTCAACAAGGAAAAGCTTTGACTCTAAGTAAAACATGTATTTGTTTTAAATTTAATTAATTGGTGTAGGTAGGTATTGTATGTATAATTCTATGATAATTCCTCACTTAACTTTTTAAATTACTCATCAAATATTGGTCTAATTGCTTCCAATAAGAATATTTGTATAGTGGTTAGATCTAAAATCTTTACTTTGTTAATTGGTAATTTAATTGTATGTTCAACATAGAATAAAACAATCAGACTTTTCACAAAAGCCTGTGCCATTTGGAGAAATCTTTTAAAGGTTTAATTTGATTGTTCTAATAAAATAAAAGCATCTCTATGGATACTTCTGAAACTCTATTTTATGACAAATAAAGGATTTACCTTTCTAAAAAAAATTTGGCAAACTAGTAGTTTAGAGGGCTTCAGGCTAGGTAGTCCTATAAAATTATCTAATTAAGTGGACTAAGATATTTTTTCATATACCTCACTAATTTCAGTTTTTAAAAGGAGCATCTTGAAATATGTATTTTCCTGTTTTGTTTTGTTTTTTTAATAAACTAAGGCATTACTTATTTTTGGAAATTGTGTTCAGTGTATGTTTTTGAAACACAAACATGATTTTGTATCTGGTGCATTTACTAATAAGCCCAGGTCTGCACCAGATGGGCAGGTGAAAATGTGATTATGAGGTGTGTGGTGATGGTTCCATTTCTATAATACATGACTCTCCGGGTTACTTGTGCGTCTGTTATGTTTATCAATTCACTTTACGGTTATCCTTAGAGGTACTTAAAGAGGCAATCTTACACCATGAAAGGTCTCTAGAAGAGGAAACGTTCCTTCTTTTAACACAATTATAAGAAGTGGTTCTTGTTTCAGAACAAATAAATAGAAAGATGTCAGCATTTTTTTCCTGGCAGGTTTAGAAGTTTGATGCTGAAATACTGACCGGGGTCCGTGGAACAAGTGAGTTTGCTCTTGAGTAGGTAGATGCAAATTGACTCATAGGGTGTACTTTGTTACAGGATGCCTTTGGGAATAACACATGGGGAGGGCAAAGCCCAACCCATCCAGGTGGTTGAATTCCCCACATATTCATTTGGACTGAAACTTTCAAATGTCAGGTGCCTGGAGAGCTCATTTAATGAAAGGGTTATCCCTGCCAACCAGTCAGTAGTTGATTTTTTTTTCACCAGAAGTTGTGAAATATTATTTATGTATGTAGAAAACAGGGGCTTCCTGCCGTTGTTGTTTACTTGTGGGTTTGGGCAAGTTTCCTCCTTTCCAAAAAACAAGTTTTCCATAAAAGCAACTTTGCAACAGCCTCACTCCTTTTGTTTGGTACCCCAGGCAAAGAGCTTTTCATGGCATTGAAATAATTCTCATTTGAAAAACGGGAGCTCAGATGAACCAGTTCTTTATTGAAAATACAAAAAAAAAAAAAAAAAAAGGCAGTAAGGTATCGTTGGTTAACTTTTTAGTTATTTAAAAGTAGCTTGTTGAAGATTGAATATTTCTATGTTTCACTAGAGCCTTTAAATATAAAAGAGATATGAGACTATATCTGACACCATCAGGCATATTATATTAAAATTTATGAACAACTTCATCAAAAACCACTTTCCCTCTCCTGCATAGAGACAGATTTGTTCTGACATAAACGTTACATGGCTGGTTGCAGCCTCAGATTAATGCGAAGACCCTGGCGATTCCTTTTAGACGTTATTTTATGAAATAATACCTGTCAGCTGCTGCCTGATCCTAGAAAAGGGGGCAGGTTTTCCAGGTCATCTTGCCATCTGTCAGCAAAAGCTCATCTGTCCCTCCACATTACCACCTGATCTGTGCTAACAGGCCTCACAGGGAGGCCTGCTTCATTGGCCCAGTGGGAACCTAGGAAAGAGACTGTGTGAGGACATCACCTGTGATGCTGAGATTTAATTATCGCTGAAGTGATGAAGATGTGCAGGCAGATTGCAATGCTTTTGAATAAATTCATGGAGCAGGATGTACTGTGTCCCTCTCCCCGCTTCCCCCTCCCTTCACTTCCCCCTCTCTACCCCCAGCCCTCAGGCTGGTCTGCTCACTAGTTCCAACAAAAGCTTTCAGAGTCACCCTTAGATATTTGCAAGTGCAACCTTAAAACACACACACTCACACTCAAGCATGGGCATAAGTGCACACGCACGCAAACCCAACTCATTGTGCCCACAGAAGTATCAGCCTAAATTGAAAGAACAAACCACGTATTGAGAGGAATTTTGCCCCAGCTTTTTACAGCAAACCTGATTATTTTCTGCCAAAGTTCCCTGTTATCAAATTTTAAAGCCATATTGATTGTTGCTGGCTTGAAAATCAGATTTCATTGTGGGGCCAGCTTTTTACCTAGGGTTTTACTCAGTCTGTGGTAACACCAGCACAGAGGTACCTGGGGTCTCCTTGGAGACTTAATGCGAGGGTTCACAGTGGAGGGGGCGTGTGGTGGAACACAAAAGGTAAAGAAGGCCATGGAAAGCCCCTGGACATCCTGGGACTGTGTGTTTCCTCATGCTCTCTGAATCAATACCTTGCACAAAAGTTATTACAGGTCCAGGCCTTTTGCCTTCAAAGCTGCTTAGGCCGTATGTGGCATTAATTCCCTTCTGTACAAAAATGTGGTTGGATAATCACCTGGCTAAGGAAAGGATTTAGGGCCAGAACAGCAGATTTCCTCACAGATTACAGAATAAAACCTAGTTTCTTGGGATAAATTGGGACAGTTAACTGTAGTGAAATATGTTACCCTTGTTGATTCATGCCCATGTGATACCTTTGTTATGTGTCACTGAAGAGAAACGTTTATGCCATTATGTGAGGTGAGATCTGATTTCCACCCGGTCTAAGGTGTGCTGTGCTGCACAATACATATTTTTATTTTCTTGGTTTGGGGAGCCTGCTTTAACTCCAGAGGCCAGTTATTAAGCAAGCACTTAACTCAGTTGACTCCTAATTATAAAGTTACAAAATAGAATGATCCGCCACTACCGGTCCCTTCCTCGTCACCTTGTGAGCAGTCAGGGCCCTGAACTGAGCTTGCCTACAAGGCTGTCAGAGACTACAGAATTTCCTTCCCACCATCACTCCCAGAACAGGATACACCTCTCCCTGAGAGAAGGAAGACTTAGAACAGCCAAAGAAAACCCAAGGGTTTTCTCAGCACGACAGCAAACTGAAATTGTATATTTTCCTTTTCTTTTTTAAGGGAAATCATGAGCAAAAACACTGCCTTAATTCACATTTCAAAAATAATTACTACAGATTCAAGACATTTATCATGTTGTCATTGGAACCTGGGAAAGGTTATTCTTGTGGTACTTCAGGTCACAAACAAGAATGTATTATTAGAAACTAACACACAGGCTATCCAAGAGATTCCTGGGGGAGAAATAGAGGTCCACTGGCTTCAAAAAAAGGTGACAGGAATGAATTAGGTAACAAGGGTCCACAGAAATTTATCAGGTTCTGAGTGGGTCAGTTTTCAAAGTAACGCCTATCCGTTGCATTATGTACAGTGGTGAGAACATGCAGAGAAAGTACCAATAGTCACGATTAAATTTTTCCAAACGCTTACTATTTTTATCCTCTGAGATGGTATGGATTTTTATGAAGCTGCCATTTTCCAATAACTTCAAAGAAAATCTAAACATGAATAAACAAACTTAGAAATTTTAAAACAGAGATAGTATCATCCTGTCTTTTACCAATTGGCCCACATCTTCAACCTTTTTCTATTTTCAAAAATATGTTGAAATTATGTTGTCTGGAAGAATTATTGTATATTGCATATTTTGTCTACAGATGTAGTATTTATCAATTCAAAAGACTTAAACATTGCATTCATTGTTAAATCCCACCTAATTTATGTGAACATGCATTTAGAAATGCAACTTTAGTAATGAGTATATCCCCACAATACATCCACTTTAGCTCAGAGTAACCCTGGCACACATATGCTACTTACAAAAGACAAATGAGATTGGTTTGGGATAGTTTTGGCTGAGTGTGGTTGTTTCAGCAGCTTGAGGTAACGATATGAAATCAAGTGAGATAGAAATGGATGACATTTTAGAGAAACATAAGTAGAAAATAATGAACATGCTGAGAGGTGGTTGTTGTTTTGACTTTTGAGGGGATATAGGGAAAATTCTGTACAACATATATGGCTCCTAGATATGATTTTGACCTCTAGATAACTGGTTATCTTTCAACAAAAGTGACTGTCATTTGAGAGTTGTTCAGTAATCAGTAAGAAAATGTCATATTCTTAAGCTAGATGCATAACCCAAGATAGAAATATTGACAAATAAATGTTCTTAAAAGCTTATCATCAAACTTAAAAATACATGGAATATGTTAGATAGTTGTATTTATGATGAATACAAAATTGATTTTTCTCCACATATATCTTAGCTTTTTCATCATTCTTTTACAAAATAAATTACAATGTATACTTACTTCCGAAAAGATTAGTTAAAATATCTTTTATTGTAAAGATCTCTGTTTCTATTTTCAGCTTTAGATTTGTTAAGTGAAAAACAGGTTGTACCTAGATGACCCCAAAAATCTAGACAGCCAAAGTTAGCCTTCATTTATGCTTTGCCCAGAGTATAAAACTTAGAATCATACTTTGAATATAATTATATATATATATAAGAGCATATAAAATATACTCTATATATAATTATACTCTGAATTTACTCTGTAAACCTTGACATTAGAAAATGGCATTTTTGATATTGCAGTATATGCACTAAGAACTAGGACTTGTATCACCAATAGTAATTTGTTCATTAGGCAGGCACTATTATTAATATTACTAAGAATAATACAAGCTATCCATAACATATTTTGAAAAAACACTTCAGATAATTTATGAGAAATATTACATTCTTACTTAATTGGTACTTAAGAAATGCAGAGTGAAATTTGGGGGAAGGCCAAAAAAAAAAAAAAAAGTCTGTCACAGGAATACCTTTCCAGTTGAAATGTACTTGAAACATCAAGAAATACATCAAATTGTTTTTACTGTAAAGCCAGTCTGACTCTAGGGAAAGTAATCCATAGACTCTGTCATGGAACAAGCACTATTTCTCAGTACCTTTTGTCAGCATTGGCATTCATGTCTGCCAGAGAATAAGTCCTATCCAGATCACATCCCGCTTGCTTCTGTGGTTTAGGACACAGCTAAATTTAACAAGAATTTTTCTAAAAACTTGACCCTTTTTTAACATCAGGCTATTAATTGAGACTTCCCTGTAGCTCAACTGGTGAAGAATCTGCCTGTGAGGCAGGAGACCAGGGTTCGATCCCAGGGTTGGGAAGTTCCTCTGGAGAAGGGAATAGCAATCCACTCCAGTATTCTTACCTGGAGAATTCCATGGACAGAAGAGCCTGGCGGGCTACAGTCTATGGGGTCTCAAAGAGTTGGACACAACTGAGCAACTAACATACACATTAACTGGTGATGAATATTCACAGTGATCAGTAAGTAAGCATATAAAACATCCTAGGACACCCTAGAGTTTTTCAAATGGACTTCTTTGCTCATCCAGTATGGCAAACACTTAACTTCACTATAACATTAAGCTACAACCTCATTAACAATCTGTATAAACTAATAGACTCTTAGACATCAACATAGCCATAAATATGCTAGTTTCTGAATAATGTGGAGATATCCAAGGTGACTCAAGAGCTAGTGATGGCCAAGACTAGAACACAACAGATTCTCTTCCTTGTCAGCAAGTTGGAAAAAAAATAATGAGGGTAAAACACAAATCCTACACTAAAATTGTGGTCACATGGAAAAGTAATGAAAACCATGGCCAGAATTCCAGCTCACAGTGCAAGTGTGGTTCTCTAGCAACTCAGACTAGTCACCAACTTTAGGTGCACCTCTAATAGTGATAGTGATAAAGGAAATATCTTTCAATCTTCCATATCTCAATTGGTAACATTTGATGATTAGTACTGTCTTCTACCTACTAAAAACAGTAGAAATGAAAATATGAGAGGAAACTTTCTGATAATGGCATGTTTCAGGAGTTGGCATCTTTTCATCTCCATTAAGGACTTCTGAAGTACAAAGAATCATCCAGTATATTTCAATATGACATTTGTCTACCATTTTGAAATGATTGTTATTATACTTAGAACTAAAGAGAGAATAAAATCTCAGAACACATGGTAAAATATATTTTCAAACAAAGAAAGGAGGCAGCTTAATGGCCAGCAGAAGTTTTTCCTTGCTACATACTGTGGCAAGGAGACAATAAAAGACTCCAATACTCTATTCCATATTGTATCTTCAAGAAAAGATAGATGTGAAAATGGTCAGAAATTACCATTCATGGAGGATAAAGGGAAGAAGGAAGAGAGGGATTAAGAGTAAGAAGGAAAGATTACTCTACCTTGCCTGAAAGACAATGTCTATCTGGATTACCTACCACCTACCACTGTAGCATAGCAAGAAAACCACACATAAATAATTAAAGCTCAAAGTACCTGGAGTATATATTGTGAAGACTACAATAACTTTTTAAAATGCCTAGTTTTTTATCTTAAATCAGCTTAAAATTTATTGAGGAATAGTCATTAGTGCACAACAGTATCAAAGAGAGATTAAATCAGATTACAGAAGAGAAAGGCCAGTAAAGATATGGCATTTCAGCTGGACCTTCAAGAATTTAGTTGACATTCAATAGGCAAGGAGTTAAAGGGGATTGCAAGTAAGAATGAGGGGTCAGTCAGTCAATAATTTTTGAGCCCCTCTTATGCTCTATTATTGACCTGGAACAAAAAATTCATTAGTGAACAAAACACAGTCTACTCCCTCATGATATTTATAGTTTAAGTTGAAAGATATAAAGTAAATATGTAAATAGTCACACACATGCAGAGTGTAATGCAGGAAAAGTACAAGGTATAATTAGTAGTTATCTCCAGATCTCCTTCCTATATGAAAAGCAATGGACGTTATTAGTACTGAATACTATATTTAGCTGAATCTAGTCTAGAAGGTCAAGAAAGGCTCTCCTAGGGATGAGATCTGAAACTGAGGAGCAGGAGAATGCATGAGCATACACTAGTGAAAGAGAGGCTAAGAAAATTATGCATGCAAAGAGCAGCCTGTTCAAAGACCCTGTGGTAGGAGAGAGCATGGCATGTTTGAAGAACCAAAACATTCTGAAAAGAATGGAATGAGAAAGATAGAGTGTGGAAAGACATAAAGCATGACGGAGGCAGAAACTATCTCATAATGTAAGTCCCTGTCAGCCACTCTAAACATATTTCACTTTTATCTGAGAGCAATGAGATGTCACTTGTGGTTTTAGGAAACAGAAACGAGGTGAGCTTGTCCTGAAGTATGAGGCACATAGTGGGAGCTTGGAGGAGGATGAGTGCCAATCAAAATCTGAATCAGAACACAAAAATTCCAGGAAATGCAGGCACTTCATTCCTACTGTATTCCTTGATGTTGTGACTATTCGTCTTCACCACTTCACCAGAGATGCTGTCAGCTTCTAAGTATATTTTACTCCCCTAAAATTTCATCATAAATCAAAGATGCTTTACTAAAGGTCTTATTCCAAAAAAGGTGACGTAATGCTGTATATTTATATTCTGATAGGCTGAGTCTATTTTACTCAGCTATGTTTAAGGACAAGAGAAATAACCTATATGTTTGTATTATCATTGTCACTGTGCTCCTGTAAAGTTCTTCCATTATAACAGGTAAAAAAATAATCAGAAATATCACCAGATTTTCATGAATCAAATTATAGGAACTTCTGTGTGCTACAACTGCATTTTCAATAATATTCAGGGAATGTTGTCTGATGACCAGCACTAACTGGGAACAAAGCATTACCTGCTATGGGTTTTCATAAGCAGGATCACTCATACAAGTGATCCCTAGTGACCAGCGTAACGTATAATATAATGATGTAATGACAAACCATGTAAAGGGTCTGATCCAATCAAATGGAACCTATTGGTTTTTAGAGTAATCTCCGTGTAAACAGTCTAAAGAAAACACTGATTTAAATTATTTTCTTTTTAATCAAAGGTGACATCTTCAGCTTTCTGAATGATTTCATGAGCCTTTTCCTAAGCAAATAAAAATATCCTAGAGCATAATCCATATATTGAGAATATTTGTCACTCAGCTAGATAGCATATTCGGTCAAGAAGGTGAAGCATCCCAATAGCCAATACCCCAAGAACACTCTGAACTGCGTTACCAATTGTGATCATAGTAGTTTCTGTCTTGGATGTAGCTCTTTGAAGTTAGCCATGAATATTTATATGAATTATCTCATGATTTCTCACATTTAACAATAGACACAGGGAGATGTAGTAAGACTTCATGACACACCCAAAGTTAGAGATGGAGGAGGTGGTAGAATTACTGAAATATTCTTGACATTTCCTTAGATTGAGTTCTTGTCCTCCATGTTATTTTCTCACTTTCCAGTGCTGCAAAGAGTAAAAAGCCAACGAACTACTTTTTTCTAGCTCAAATACAACCTGTAGATGGGGGAAAGTGGATACAAACTCTTGGCAAGAGAATGTGGCTGGGGTTCAGATGACAAAAAAACCCAAACATAGTATGAATAATTATTCCATCACAGTGAATGAAGTATATGTGAACATTACTGATTTATGTAGAAAATAATGGTAATGATAAATAAGAATGATGATAAAGATAAGTATGAACAACAATAATAAATAAGAATGGTGTATATTTTCAACTTTAGTTCTTTATGATGGAATGTGTGAATAGTATTTAGCTTTCTGGTCATTTTTCTTGGGTGGTACATTTTTAATATAATTTTAACTACTTATTAAGAATTGCTGAATTCCATGCATTCTCAACAGAAGATAGAGTTGATGAATTAGGGATAATTCCTAGTAACTAGTATTTCTAGTAACTAGTAATTTCTAGTAACTAGATAATTTCTAGTAACTACTATCATAAAGATATAGAGATCTTGTAACTTTACTGATGATTAGCTAAAAATAAAGAGAAACTTCAATATAATCCTAGAACACTTTACTCATGGATTTTTTATTTTTTGCTAATTTTTTTTTCATGGATAGTGAGTTGTAACAAAATTAAGAATGCTACAGGGAACTTCCTGGAGGTCTGGTGGTTGAGACTGCATGCTTCCTTGCTGAGGGGCCAGATTTGATCCCTGGTTGGGGAGCTAAGATCCTGCCAGCTGTGAGGTGGGGCCAAAAAGAAAGAATGTTACAAATTCTAATACTTTTAAGTAAAACTGGGCTCTACAATGCACTATACTGGACATGGTAATTATTTGGAATGTGTACAGATAGATTCATACCTTCAGTGAATTGGTTATAAAGGTCTCAAAAAAGGAAAGTGGTAAATTGTTTTTCTGCATAGCTCAATGAAAGTTAAAAGCTGAGCGTGGACCACCATCATTAACTCCTTTCAATCTTGAAATGTCTGCTTTCTGCCTTGAGTGGTAATTTCTTAAATAATCTTCCTTTTAAATGATTCAAATTGTATGGCAAGTCCCATATGTATGAGTCATCTTGTTACAGTCTTCCACAATGGAGACATAAGAACAATAATCAGATTTCATACTCCTCAGCCTGAGCAGTTAGACTCTGCTGTGGACGTAAGAGAAGCTGGTTAGGGTGATACTGTTTTGTGATTTACCCAAAGGTAATGTTCCTGTCAGTGATGGGTTAAAAGTCATTCACCTAAAAAACTCCAAGAGAATTGGACTTTCCTGAGATTTTACTGCCTCTGCTGTTGCTTAAACTATGCAGCCTAACTGGGGTTTGGGAAGCTTTCACTTCCGAGCTTTTGTAGTTGCTAACTCAGCTTGTCGTAAATGCATCCAACCTGTATTTCCATCTGCAGCATTGTTGATTTTCTCCAGAAAACACTGAGGCACACTCAGTTCTCAGGCACAGATGACTGGGTTAAGGGCTTTCTCCAAGCATAATGCCATATATGATTGAATGTAAATGACCAAATCTGATCATCACTCACACAGTGAAATGGAAATAAGAGTTGCTGAATGATCCTGAATTTTCTGGTTCATAAACAAATAGAAAATAACAAATTTAATATATTGAGTTTTATGTGCAGTTTGGCCACAAGACAAACTTTTTTCCCCTTCCAATGTTTAATGAGAAGCATCTCTCTCATTGCTCTTCCATTTTAGATTTAAGCATCCCTATCTCAGATAATCAATTGTTTATAATAAATGGAAAAATCCTTATTTTTTTTTTGAAATGGTTTCTGGCATCTAATTACACAGGATTTTTGACCTGGCTAGACAGATAATGTTAACACAGATTCAATACTAAACAAGTCTGAACATGTGTGCGCTTGACTTTTATTAAACTCCTACTGAAGAAACAGATTAATTGGAGGCTGATTCACTGGTGAACAGGCGTTAAAGACAGAAGGACCTTCTCACATTTTGTTCTGTTATCCAGGCTTATGCCATCTCAGGTTGGCAAGGAGATCCCAACTGTAGTGTTTTGAAATATAACTGAAAGAAATTGTAGAATAACAGGTGCAAAAAAAAAAAATGCAAACCACTTATAAAATGTTGATCTGATTTTCTCCTTTTTCTTTTGCCAAATGGCCACCTGACACTTTATGGACTCAGGTACTGCCCAGATAGCATTTCACATAAGAATATTATGTGGGTACTGATTATGGAGGCTAGCAGCTGTCATAATTATTCCTTATACCATTGTCACTATTTTCTTTCTTTTAGAAAAAATTTTTGGAAGAACATGGGTAAAAGCTGTGAGGATTCCATTTCAAATAGTCTCAGAGAACATTGAGGTGAAAGAAAATGCCCTTCTTGGCAGCTTTGATTCTGTCTATAAAAGCTGGAATTTTATCCCCTGATGTTTCCTTTACTATTTAATGGTTTATATCCTGTAAGATAGGAAAGGCAAAAATAAATAAATAAATAAATAAATGATAAAGACACTAGGAACTAAGTTGCTAGTGAGTTGGAGAAAGTCCCTATATTGTATCTGTGGATGTAATGTATTATGGTTTACAGGGCTTTCCCATGTATTATCTCATTCATAATATCTCTGTGAAATATGTGTCACCAGGTTTTTACAGCTGGGAAAATTGCCTCTTAAAAAAGTTAAGAGACTTCCTAAAGTAACTTACAGAGTAAGTTGGGCAACAAGGAATTTAGCCCAGATCTTTTGACTCCAGGTCTGCCTGGGGCTTTTCTAGGAATGTGCCCACTAGAAAGTCCCCCAGTCCTTCTGAGTCTAAATCTTTTTCTCTGTCAAAAAAGGACAGTGGTGGAAAGATGATCTTTAAGTCTCCTTCCAGTTTCAAAAATGTGATCTTGAGATTTGATTACAAACCTGTAAAATCCTAGAAATAAGCAACAAATATCAAAAAAAATAGTCAACAAATATCCTGTAGAACTGGACTCTAGGAAGGTGTGACCTGTGCAGGCTCTCAAGGTCACTTGGGACACACCCTCAGGTCTAGTTCACACCACCTGGAGGCTCTGTTAACATTCTGTTAACTTTCTTCTTGACAAAGCTGCATTAGCATCAGCAGTTTCCTCTGTATAAATACTTCCGTGAAAGTCTAACAAAGTGTCTGACACTTTGCGACCCCATGGACTATACATACAGTCCACGGAATTCTCCAGGCCAGAATACCCGAGTAGGATAGCCATTCCCTTCACCTGAACCCAGGTCTCCCGCATTGCAGGCAGATTCTTCACCTGCTGAGCCACCAGGGAAGCCCAAGCAATGAACACAAATGTTAGGATGAGTGTAAAGGTTTCAGCATTCTATGTTTAAAGCCCCAACTGTGAGAAATGAAACATTACTATGTAAATTTGGATAGGTTACCTGTTTCATCACATTTCAAGAAGTTCAAGGTTCAGCAAAAGGAAAGCAGTAGTCACCTGGTTGAACGTGAAAGATGGGAAGTTAAGGTGGTGGCTCTCTAGGAAGAGTTTGCACCTGGCATTCTATTTGTAAATAGACTTTTATTTACATTTATTTCACAGAGGCAGAAAGCAAGGATTAGTTATTTATGTGTTTATCTCGACTCTTGTATCCTTTCCACCAAATTTTGAAACAGCCCATAACACTACTTTAAAATATTTAATTAAATGATTTAAAGCCACCTGATGAATACTAGTTGTTACATTAAAATATTCAAGTGTCATGAACAACACTATATTAATTCACTTCAAACTAAGGTGGACATCCATGCAGTTGAAATGAACTCACAATAGACACAAGAATAATAAGATATAATGTGAGGCACTTGTTTCCAGGGAATATTTTTAAAATATTATGATGGACTATACTTACTTTTAATGTATGGGTGTATGGACTGATCAGCTCTTGTTTAGATTCTGTCTTGGACAACAAACAGTTAACATGGAATACAACAGAATTGTGGGACATCTTCTAGTCTCTATGGCTAGTAGAGAAGTCTAGCAGAAATTTCTATGTGTGTTGTGCAGAAGTTGATTGGAGACTTTCTGATTCTTAAGTGCATTTCAATTTCAATGTCAAATGAAAGTCCAAGAACTGAGTGAACTTTTTCATATCTAAACATTCCAAGCCTGGTAAAACTGTTCCGCTTGCTAAACGATGTTATAAATATCAAGATTAGTTTCTTCTAAAATTACCAGTGCCAGGTGCATTCCATTTCTTATGTCATATAATATTTTGTTACCAGTGTTCACAGTTTAGAAGAAGGTTTAAAGAATGTGTAGACAAAAAAATAAGTAAAGACATTTAAATGTGACAACTGTATCTGTATAATCTGTATGATAGGTGCTGAAGAATAGAATTATTTTTTTAGTCTTGTTTTGCTTAGGTGGGGTAAGGTAGACGGAATATATATGTTTAGTTCTACACTAGCTATTGTCTCCATTATAAATAGGTGTAATAGTTTGAATAAATAAATCAGTTGCAAAACCAGTATTACTGTATTTTTTAAATTGTGCTTCCCATGCATAAAATCTCAGCACTCAAGATGTCCCCATAAAATCCTTCACTAAACCTTTGTTTTAGAGTATTTGAAAGGACATCATTCCATGTGGGAATATTACGTACAGCCACTGATTCAACAGTAACTGAGAACTTATGTACAAAACATTCTTTACATATTGACAAATATTTCTAAAAAATGAATTGGTATTTTTTGTTGTTGAGTGTTTCATGAATGACCTTTACCTCTGTAGACATATGCAGTTTTCAGTTTTTTGGGTGAGACTTTCAAAATATTTTTTTAGAGTGTTCAATGTTAGCACTGACATTTTTACAGTGATTTCAGAGCCTTGTAGTTTAGAATATTCTATTTGCTTTATTTCTAATTACTTATACCACCCTCGTTTTAAATACTGTGCAGCTGTAATTGACAGTGATGATATACAATATGTATGAAATGAGCTTTTCTCTATCAGTGGTGTGTGTCATGCAAGATTCCATTGCAATATTTACAGTTAAACTAAACTTTTTAGAAGGAGCAAAATTGCATTTGTTTTGCAGATTTGCTCATCATTAAATGTGAAACATTTCACATTTGTCTTTTTGAGTAATTGGCTTTTTAAAATGATAAGGTGCTCTGAACACTTGTTATGTGGATAGGTCTGACGTTGTATCCCAGAAATCCATATGCCATACAGACAGAACAGAAGAAAGATATTCACAAGCATGTCACAGATTGGACTAAAGCAAGCCAAAAACCCAAGTGCCATGGCATTAACAATAGCACCAGATTTACTGTCACGATCACAATCTGTGCTGCATCACAGACAGAAGGAGAACTTTTGATAGGTAACACCTCAGTGTTTTTTTAATTTTTTTGGCAAATTATCATTTATCATTATATTTTTGCCTGCCATATAATATTATTATAATGATATTAAAAATACAAGATAAGTTTAATAGTCCTCAACAAAAGGGCAAATATATTTGCCAGGCCAGGTAGGATTAGAGAGGGGAGAGGGAGAGAGAGAGGGAGATATTCTGTTGTTTTATTATGGAACAAACTGAAGTTGGAAAAATAGAAAACAGCTAAGATACTAGTGAGGATTTTAGCTTCTTCAAATTCACAAAAAGAAATGGCTTATTAATGACAGGGAAAACAAAAGAATTACCCCTCTTGAGAACTTGAAAACTCTAATGTTTCCAAAATATGTGGTTTCCCCGGATAAAAACTCACAGCTAATTTTATATTCCAAATGGGAAGGGGGTGGGTGGGGATATTTTGAGATGCGAAATTGTCCAATCTTTTCTGGTCTGTGCACATTTCCCCATGATGTGGATATGAAGCAACCACAATTCACAGGATGCCCCAATAGGTACTAAAAAAAGATTTACAAAATCACAGTTTGCGGCTCAATCTCACGTTGGGCTGATTGAAGGAAAACCTCTAGGAACACTGCCCAGAGTTTCCAGCATCAAATAGAGACACATCAGTCAACTGCTTTTCTTAATTGAGGACCACTTTGGGACCTCACTGAAAATAATGTTTCCACCTATCTTTTAGCTGTTTACCTGGGTAGGAGACATTCTGGAGAACAGCCTCAATGAGAGTTTTGTTTTCTTACAGAAGAATATATCCTAAAGTTATCCAGTTTTGCTAACATAATTAAAAATATTAAAGCTGCTTTCTCAAAGATATAAGGGGAACCTTAAGAAAAACTTAAAAGAATTAATTAGCAAAATACTAAGCTGTTCAAGTATTGCTGTGTAGATACAAAAGGATATGAATCCACAAATTAACTTGAAATTGAGTTGGCTGAAATGAAAAAGTGTCTTTAAAGTATATAGCTATATGCTAGAGTAAATGGGTTCTCCTCAAGTCACAATTTTCACCAAAATTAGAATGAAGTTTTGTATTCCATAGCCTTGAAACCAACATTTGGATTCTAGCCTTGTGACAGTTTGGAAACCGGGCACACTATTTTCTTTTAACAGTCCACTTGCCATTGTCAGTCTTCCTTAAAGCCTAGAGGATTATTTACTGTTGTCCACTTCCAGTTCACATGCCTCACTTTTGTGGGACTTAAATAAATCTTCTAGTTTTCAAATTCTGCCAACTCAATTTTAACTTATTAATCATTACCCCAGAAATAGAGTAAATATTTTGAGAGTTACAAAGAAGCACAAACTATTACTACTTTCAAAAAATATATGTTGTTACCATGGAGTGAACAAGAAACAAGAAGAAGACCACCCAAGATAAAATACAACAAATTGTTTAAATTGCTTTTAAAAATTTATAATACATAATAGTGGTGAAGTTTTGCTCAGAAATCAAAATCTATCTCTCTAGATAGCCAGAGAGTCCAGAGAAGGAAAATTTTAGTTTTATGCATTATTAGAAGAGATAGAAATAGAGAGGAAGCAACATAATTTTCATCATTTTATAATTGTTTTATAAAATCACTCATTTACTTTTATTGTTGCATTTCAACTGTAAGTATATAAAGACAATATAAATGAGACTTAAACTTTTCACCAGAGACATAGAACAACTTTCTACACAAGATACTCCAATGAGAGCAGCACAGTAAACATCATGAGAGGGATACTGCGATACGAGAGTTTTAAGAAAAGCAAAAAACAATGAGAACCTTATTTTACAAAGCTTATTCAAGTGAGACTATATTGAACATTTTCTCATTTTCCATTGATTTTTAAGGTTTTGGAGTTGGTAAGATATATAATTAAAAAGAGTATGATATTAAAGAAGATATTGAAAGGAAGGGGTCCAGAGGTAGCAAACTATGTCAGGTATAAATAGAGTGTGGACTAGACTGACAATTCTGAACACTCAAAGATGAAGAAAACATTATAAATGATCATCTACTGGGGACAAAGGAGATGGAGAAGATAAAAATGATGCAGTTATAGAACAAGACTTGATGAAATGGATGATAGTGGCACTGGTAGAATTATGAACATCTGGAAGGTAAGCCATTTTAAGGAGAAAATTTTATGGAAGAAGCAAAATTTGATAAAGGCCCTAAGGTCTATGTAGAATGAGTGAATGTGTTAATAGAAAGATATGTAAATCAAATAAGAGACTAGAAATTTTGATAAGTGACACTTAAGTTAATCTCATCAAAAATTATATGATTTTCAGGAACATGTTTATCTCCTAAAGCAAATATTTGTAATTTTCAAAGAAGTATCTGACACTGCATATTTGACTTCCATTAGATTTTCATTAGTTTATTAATATTCTACTTGAACTGTCTTTGTTCAGCATAAGTAAGATGTAAACTATAAAGTCATGATTGATGTATTCTAAAGTCAACAAACACATATGAATTCCTACCATGTGGGCACAAGCTAGACATTCTTAGACAGGCTCTGGCACAAAGCAGTTAGATAAGAGGAGTGCCTCATTAGGCAACAAGGTTAATGAAAATTAGTTAAATGAATTAATTTTATAAAAATGTAAAAGATAAATAAGGGGACTCTTATTTACACTTTTAAGATAAATAAAAGTTATCATTACTTAGGTAGTGATAAGAACTTATGCCTTATGTTCTTATATCCTAAGTTTTTAGTTCTTAAGTTCTCTCAATTTCTTAAGAGACCAGTTCTGTTGTGATATACATGAAATTTCTCAAAGATTACTGGAGATGAAACTCATATTACAAAATGTACAACTCCTACTTGAAAGCAAGTTGTAGGTTAGATTTTTCTTTCTTTGCAGTGACTACAAAGTATGAAGATAATTTCTGAGAAGTCAAGGTAAATTTAGAAAAAACAAATATTTCTAGTCAAATAATTTGAGATACAAATGAGAACTTTCAATGAATTTTAAACCAATTTAGTGTGTGATGGCAGAGGGTATTTTAGGATGTGTATTTAGAAGTTTGATGTTATAAGGTAGACCTCCCTATACAAAACGCTTCCCTGGTAGCTCAGATGGTTAAGAATCCACCTGTAAAACTGGAGACCTGCATTTGATCCCTGGGTCAGGAAGATCCTCTGGAGAAGGAAACAGCTACCCACTCCAGCATTCTTGCCTGGAGAATTCCATGGGCAGAGGAGCCTTGCAGGCAGAACAAATACATGAATGCCTGTGAGCAAGTTCCGCTTGAATTTTGTTCCTTTTGCATAGTGGTCTTACATATTCTTGCAGTTATCCTTAAAAATTGAAATACTTGCTTCATTAACTTAAACACAATTGACTCCCTTTATGAAAAATGAGAAATATATGCACTTACACTTCTTCCCACTTTGTCATAATCTATAGATAGGTTAGTCATATTTTTATATTTTCAAATTTACAAAATTTTTATTTTTTGTCATTCTAATTTTCAGAGCTTAGGGTTAAATAAGAATTGTACCTCATTTTATACAATAACTTTCACAAAAATATTTTCTTAGCCTTTGATATTTGGTTGCTTTGATTGGAAGCAAATATGAGACTTATATTGTCCAGTGAAATCTTTTGGTGCCTTTGTAAGTGAATGTAAACTTCACTAGGTATGAAATACTTGATTAACACTTTCATTTTGCCAAGACCTTTAGGCTTTCTCCACTTTGTCTGAATTTAAACACTGATATGGAAAAATCTGAAGCCATCCTGGTTTTGCCCTAATAAGTGACTTCATGTTTCTGAAGGTCTATAGGACTTTTTTCTTTATCCATAAATTCTGATAATTTAGAAAAAATATCTCTTAGTATTTAAACTCTGTAGCGAAATTTTCTAGAACATAGTCATCCACATAAATTCAGATTTCTATTTTACTGAAATTTTGTCTGTCACATCTTTGGATCTTGCCATTTTATTTTATTAAAATGTCATTTTGAGGATTCATTGATGATGAGGATATTACATCTCCTATGTGCTTGTTCTTTTCTCACATCTAGTCTTCTACAATGAATGTATCTCAGATAATAAATTTTCTTACTCTTTAGTATTCTGATCACATCCTCACAGGTTTTATAATATAACATTTATGTTTAAAATTTTTATAGTTTTAAATAGTGTCATTTTTAATACAATATTTTTAGGAGAATAGTTTCTATTTGTTCATATGGTATTACTTTCAAGAGATTTTCTTTTCCTATATTCTGTTTGCTTTTAATTTCTAATTATATGACATCATGGTTTAGAGGTATGGCCCTTGAATTTTAAAAATAGAAGTACTATATGCTTCAGCAATCCCACCTCTGTGTACATTTATGAAGATAATGAAGTCACTGTTTGCAAAGATATCTGCACTTGCATGTTCACTGCAGCTTTATTCACAATAGGCAAGACATGGAAACTGTTCATCAGTAAATGACTGGGTCAAGAAAATGCAATATATTTATATAGACATAATGGAATACTATTCAGCCAAAAAAGAAGGAAAGCATGTCCTTTGTGGCAATGTGTATGAACCTTTAGAGAATTACATTAAATGAAATAAGACAGAGAAATACAGTATAATTTTATTTATATGCAGAATCTTAAAAAATCAAACTTGTAGACTCATAGAGTAGATTGGTGGTTTCCAGGACTCAGGGGTGGGGGAAATAGCTATCATTCAAAGGGTGCAAACTTTCAGTTATAAGGCAAAGAAGCTTTGGGGATCTAATGTACAGCATGGTGACTAGAGTTAATAGTACTCTATTGAATACCTGAAAGTTGCTTAAAGAGTAAATCTTAAATATTCTTACCAGACAAAAAATAATGATAACTGTTGTGGGATGATGGATATGTTAATTCACCTCCTTGTGGTCATCTTTTCACAATATATACATACAGCAAAACATGATGTTTTAACCCTTAAACTTACACAATGTTATTTGTCAATCAGATCTCAATAAAACTGGGTGAAAAAAATTGGGTAAGGGACCAGGAGCACACATTTTTATGAAAGAAAGAAGAGAAGAATGCCACATGTGCCATACACTTTTTGGTAATATTTCATTAATATGAGCTTACATTCTTATTTCCAATCTCATTGTTCCCTTAGTTTTGTATCTTGCAAACAGTCTATTGATATACTCATTTTTAAAAAGCTCAATCTGAAAACCTCCATTCATTAATGGGAAAATATAATCCATTCATGTTTTTTTTCAGTTTGATAAAATATTTGGTATTTCTGTGATTTTGTTATAATTTTCATTGTTGGCTTTTGAGGGTTTGTTTGTTTTACCTATAGGCTATTTCTTTTTCTTCACTGCATTTTATCTTTAGGAAATTAAGTTACTCTTTTTTGTTTATTTTTATCCATTTGGTAGTTTAGAAACTAAAATTCTGTATACAATTATCATAACTCTGTAGTTTAACACTGGTATCTAACTTAACATACCTCATTGAATTATTTAATGTTTAGATCATCCACTAAATGAGTCAAGACCCTTAATATGCTTTTACAGTTCCTACTGGAAAAGAAAAGAAACTCTGGGATATTCATCATATAGATATTGGTTTTTGTTGCTTTGATGGGAATATGGCAGGAAAGTAGAATCAATGCTTGTTTATGAAATCTCTCCAATATTCTCTTCAATAACTTTGATCTCATTTTTCTTTTTTGGTTCATGTGTTTTCCTTCATTATATAATTATACCTGTTCTACTATTTGCTACTTTACTGTGGTTTAAACACTCTAATAATTTTCGTTGTAACACTCAATTCTTCGTATAAAGCCTGAAAATTCTTACTTTATATTTTTGCTAAGTCATCTTTTTTTGACCATCTATGTTTATTTTTGTATTATTCTTTTGATAGGTCCAAGGTCCCCAAAATTTTTTCCTGAGGGTGTAGAATATTAAATATTACATTTTCTCCTATTTCCTGGAATAGTTTTTCTTCTGATGTGGGTTTTTAATATAACTTTTGTTTATTTTTCTATCTTTTCCCCCCACTCTTTTCTGAGGAATTCAAAACAAGAGTAGCAGTGTATCCCATATGACATGCTAGTCCCATATGACATGCTTTCCACTTATTAATCTTCTTTCTTAATGTAGAAATGATTGCATTTAAACCTAAAGTATTTAATCTGAAGAAAGCTGCACATTTCTTCCTGCAGTCTCTCCCTCTTTCATTTGTAATCCACATGCTGAATTTTTGTACTTTCTTCTTTCTGTGTTCCTATTTTTTTGTTATGGAGAGCTCTGGACAAGACTGGTAAAATCTATTCTAGCTTTAGGCTGCCTATATCAAAGTCTGTGGCTGTTTTTGAGAACATCTTATTATGTTTTAGGAATTTTTTATTCCATCTGAAAGTTGAGATTGGCTAAAGGATTGTCCAATACCTAATTTTCTAGAAAACTTCTCCCCTCAGTTATGCTAAAAGACCTCAAATCTTTTTTGCCAAAGATAATTTTGAGTATAGTAAAAACTCTGCAAGCATTACATAAGTTTTTAAAGTGCATAAATATAATGTTTATACCCATTGCGTAGGATGCTAGAAAGAAAAAGAAATGGTCTTTTTAAATACAAATGATATTTGCTCTATTTGAATAGAACTTATATGCAACTATTAAAAATGTTAATTTTTCTAAATTTGAAAACAGAAGACTTGATTGTTAAAATAATGAAATAATATTTGAGCCCTTCAGAGAAAAGTTTTTCCGTGCCATTTGTGGAGGAAGACTATTGGCTTGAATCAGTCATCATTCTGAGATTTTTGTTTAGTTGGGGCTATGGATAAAGGAGGAATATATGTTTTTTCCTTTAAATCTTGGTTTGAAATATGTATTATATACAATATAAAATATTCTGATAATGACATTGTTCAATTATGACGAATTGACATAAAAGACACTGATCTCTGACACTTTCATTTTTTCAGAATAAAATATTACCTGGTTATAAAACCCATTAAGGGACCACCAACTTCTAGAAACTGCTTATTGTAAGCCAACTTTAGCTTCAGAGGATAGCTAACCTATGTAAAGCATATTCTTTGAAGATGCAAGTCTAACACATTGACACATATATCACACACCCACACCTACCAATAGAAAAACAACAACAACAACAACAACCTCATTAAATTTAATGAGGCAAATGGTGCTATTTTTGATGGGACACTAATGAGAGAATCTTTTTTTTAACCAAATAGAATCTTATTAATTTATGTCAGAAACAGAAGTGGAGACACAGTCATATTAGAAGTGTTAATTTCACACGGGACTATCTCCAATGGTCTTTTAACTGGGCTTAAGCACTTATTTAATCAAACTTATTGAGCTTTATTAATCTTATATGATTTAAGATTATTTGTATATCATAGTATGTTTACAAGAAATATGGTTGTTCACCTATATATCCCCTGTTACGGGGAATGGTACTTCAGACACTACAAAGGCACCCTTTTTTCTATTTTAGATCAAGAAATTCACTTCATTTCACTTTTAGAGTTTTCATATTTATAAAATGAATGTAACTGAGATATTGATTTTAAATCCAACCAAAAATCATCCCAAAACTAGTATTAGCGTGCATATTTTTAGAAAGTAATATATAAAGTCTGAAAATTAATAGAATTTTACTTGAATTATAGAAATATGCCATCTAAATTAAAAGTTATGGTGAATTCTCATAATATGGACTGTTCTTTGCTTCATGAAAATTTTCTACTTTTATTATTTATTTTGTTGAGTCTGAAGACATATTTGCTGTTTCATCAGTTATTGAGTAGACACATGCACATAGACAAAAATTCATTTTGGTGACTAATGATATATTAATTGATTGATAGCAGTTTACAGGACTGTCAACTACAATATGTCCTTTTCTATGTTTGTGTTTTTTAATGTTCTGAATATAATGCTAATATTCTATCCTGGAAAAGTAAAACATGTGAAATGTGTGTGAGTGTTCACTCAACAAATATTTAACTGAACATCTTCTTTGTGCCTAGTTATGGGATATATATACATACACACACACACACACATATGCCAAACATTAGTATGGGTGCTGCATTATTGCAGTTAACAAACAGAAAAACATTCTACTCTCATGGAATTTGCATTCTAGTTTGATGAGGCTAGAAATAGGCAAAATACTAAGCTAAAACAAAATATTTAGTATATTGATGATGTTATGGCAACTAAAGAATAAAGACAAAGAGAATAGTTTAGAAATTTAAATAGGATGACCAGAGAATGCCATAGAAAAGTGATTTGTGAGTAAGGGCTGAAGAAAGTAAGGGTTAATTAAGGTTAGGGTTAGGTTTTGTTGATGACTGATTTATATTATCATGATAACTTTAGTCACAGTGATAATGGGAATGCGAATATAGTAGGAAAGGCTAGATTAGTAAAAAACCTTTTAAAGTGTTGTATTTGAAAGACCATGACATAATTAATATTTTAAGAACCACAACTTTTAATTCTGTATTTATTAAAATTAAATGTTTGTCTAACTACAAATATCTAGAACAATTATTAACTATGTGAAGATAATAAATTAATAAATTTATTTCCTGCTAAAAACAACAACAAAAAACACCAAGACTTCACATCACTGTATGTGAACACTGTCTCCCTATTATCCTTATCACATGATTACAAGTTATTTATGTTTTTATCTGCTATTATTCTATGAATTTATTGAATATATTGAGCTTACTGAATTCATCTTTTCTTCCTTTTCACAATGGCAGAGCAATGCATAGCACTCATTTCAACTGTTAAATACATTGATTAATCAAACATTCAAGAAATATATATTAAGATACTATTTTAAGACCTCGAGATACACTGATGGATAAGACAGAAAAAAAATAATTCTGGACTCACGGAATTTTACATGTTAGTATAAAATAGTCAATAATTGAGTAAGTAGAAATATATAATATGTCAATTAAAATATATAAAGAGAAAAATAAAGTGAGAAAAGAAAATAGAAGGTGACAGAGAGTAGTAACAGAGTGTATTGTTTTGGAAAGGGAGACTCAGGAAGACCTCTGTGAGGTAGTGATATAGTAGGAGAGCCTAGAATGAAGTGCAGTATCTGAGTAAGGGGCATACCTGGAAGAGGAAACCAGAAGTCCAAAGTCCTAATGGCAACAGTTAAAAGCTAATATGGCTGAATCAGAGTAAGAGGTGTGGGAGGAGAGGAGGTCAGCACGAGAGATGATGTACAGGTATACAAACCTTGGAGACTATGATAGAGAGTTTTAGTTTCAGCCATTAGGGCATCTTAAGCAGACAAGTGATATGATCCCATTAGCATTTTTTTTGATAATTACTCTGTCGGTTGTATAATAAAATTGAGTGTAGAGGGTTAGGTCTGGAAGCCAAGAGGCCATTTTAGGAGGCTCTTTACCATGAAAATAAGAGGTAGCTTCTAAAAAAAAAAAAAAAAAAGAGGTAGCTTCTGTTTTGGTCTAGAGTGACCAGAGGTGATTAAACTAGAAATAGATTAAATACGATAGAACAAATGGAAGTTCTTTGAGAACATCATGTTGGACTTTTCAAGCACATGATTTTTAAGTAACTGCAGTGTTACAAAAAAATGGTGGTTTTTGAACTTTATCACTGACATATTAAGCAGCTTTTAGTAAAAATTTCAGATGTTGAAGCAAAATACTAATTGGAATTTACTTCAAGAAATGGCTAATGTGGATGAACACTATCTTTTCATAAGTCTCATGGGAATTCATTTTATCTAGTAATATTAACTGATAATTTATTACTGGTCCTTTAAGTTAAAATCACTTTTTCCCTGGGTGCTTCTAAGATGTTTTTCTGTCTCTTTGAATTTCAGCTGTACAATTATGGTATAATAAGAGTTATTTTCTTTGCATTTCTCCTGATCAGGGTTTGTAGTGATTCTTGGGTCTGTGGCTTTATGTATTTAAGTAGCTTTGGAAAATTACCAGTCATTAGCTTTATTTATTTGTTTGTTTGTTAAGTATGGATGATTTACAATATTATATTAGTCTCAGGTGTACAACATAGTGATTCAATATTGGTATAGGTTACAATATTTAAAATAGGTTACACTCCACTTAAAATTATTACAAAATATTGACTATATTCCCTATGCTGTACAATATATCTTTATATCTTATTTATTTTGTACATAGTAGTTTGTACCACTTAGTCTCTACTCCTGTATCACCCCTACCGCATGCCTCTTCCAACTGGTATACACTTTTGTTCTCCATATCTGTGAGTCTGTTTCTGTTTTGTTATATTCATTTGTTTAGTTTTTAGATTCCATGTATATGGTAACATACAGTATTTGTCCTTTGACTTATTTCACTAAGCATAAAACCCTTCAGGTCCATCCATGTTGCTACACATAGCAAACTTTTTTTCTTCTTTACTCAGTGATTGTTTTTAAATACAACTTTTTCTTATTCAGTTTTTCCTGTCTTCCTGGACTCCAAGGATATCTCTAGGGACTTTTCTTATGTCTTTTTCTATGCTATTTTTTTTCAATATTTTCCATTCTTTTGCTTTCTGTACTTCAGTGTGCATATTTCATTCTGACTTAATTTCAGTTCCTTTTCCTCTATTTGATCTTCTGGAAATCTATCTTAATTTTGTATTATTCTTTTATATCAACATATCTTGACTATATTTTCACTTCTAAAATTCATATCACTCTATTGATCATCTCCAGTTCTCTGCTAAGACTTCTAATTTGTAAATTTTTGAATGTGTTATGTAATATCATACAGCTAGATTACAGTTATTTGTTGTAGGTCTATTTTAATCACTTTTTCTATTTGTTATCAATCATTTATTGATAGCAATCCTGATTTTTAAATCAAGTGCAGGGCATTGTTTATGAAGAATTGTAGAGTAATTGAAAGCATTCCTTCAGAGGGAATTTAATTTTTGTTCATGGCTGGAACTTTAGTCTAGGAGACCACCTTAATCTAAGCAGGGATTAAATTAATTAAGTGATTTCTGAATTTGTGAAGACTGATATATTCAGGACCATTTTAATGCTCAAAGCATAATCCTTCAGTTGAAAGCCTCAGTCTTTTCCATCTTTGTAGATATCGATCTATACTTTTGTTCCTCAAGCCCTGTGGGACCACCATCAACTCTGATGAGCTCAGCCTATTACCCATAGCTTTAAATGGAGAATATCTGAGGGGAAGAGGCAAGACCAAATTCTGAACTCACTTCTCTGGGCTTCTAGTCTCTTCAAGATCTTAATTCTTAAGTTTTCTGTGCCTTGTTAGCTCTTCTCTGTCTTCAAAGGGAAATGCTATTTGTGTGGGTGTGTCTGGTTCACTGGTAAATGTAGATCTGAAGTCAGTCAGCCTTTGTCTGAAACTTGTTTAGTGAAAAATAAATAAATAATGGTAGAAATCAAAACAGTTTTGGGGGGGATATTTATTATCTTAATGCATATATTTAGATAAAAATATAAGTGAATAATAAAACAAAGATTAGGGTTATAAAAATCAAAAGAAAAAAGAATATGTAATTTAGAACTTAGCTGAGATAAAAACAAAAATGATGGAGTAAATCACAAATAAAGCATATTTTATTAATAAAACTAAAAGCTGATCCCTTAAAAAAATAAATTTGAACAAAAAAGACAATTAAAACCAAAAAAGAGAAAAGATATTGTGTTAGAAATAAGAGAATGACTACAAATGATTTACAAGGAAATATGCATAAAAGTTGGTTAATACTCTGAAAACTTAGAAGAAAATCATTATTTTTAGGAAAAATTAAATCTACAGACTTAAAAAATGTAAAAGCTGAATAAAAAATTATCATAGGAGAATTTTTAGAAGTAATAAAATATCTACATCTGAAAAGGCATTATGAACAAACACTTTTTACAGATATGTTCACCAAAACTTCAAATATAAACAATCCTCATGTTACATAAACTTTTTACATAGAAATGTGGAAAGCTTCCCAATTTATTTCATGATATTGGCATAACCTGAAAATAAAATCAAACAGGAAGAGCTCCAAGAAGGAAATTAACTGAAGGACAACTATAATGATAAAGATGCTAAGACTTCTAAATATAAAAACAGCAAACATATCTTAGTAACCAAATGAAATACTTATCTTGAGAGTGAATATCTCCAACATGAGGAATTCTGTTTTTGCACATCCTTACTGTAACTCACTAAAGGAAAAAATATAATATCTTATTCAATATTAAAAGAAACCTTTTGATAAAATTCAATACCTCTTAAAGAAATAGTGTGCCAGCAATAGAAATAAATTTCTTTGGCAAAAAATGACTGACATATATGAATGTATAAAATTAAAAACTCTATGACATTAAAGACACTATGAATAAAGTTTAAAAAAAAAGGTAAATATTTTTGCAAGATAAATATAGAGAGAACACCTCTAAATAAGAAAAGAAGGAAACCTGCCAGATAGCTAAGAAGAAAAAGAGTACATTAATTTAAAATGTCTAATAAGCTTATGGGGAAAAAATGTTTAGTTTCTCTGAAAGAGAATTGCAGCCTTTGACATGATGCCATTTTCACTCATCATATTGATAAATATTTAAAAGATTTATAATAGTTACTTTTGAAAGATTGTTGGGGCAAGCTTTCTCATTCATTGTTGGTACAATTGCAATTTTAGAGAATAAATTAGAAGAATTTTTAAAAATTAAGTGTCTATTACTTTTGATCTTGCTGTTCCACTTTTAATAATCTATCATACAATTACATAATAAGTATATGTACAAGGGGTTGGATGTAGACTTGGCTTTCTGTAATAAAAATAATTTTATTAAATATTTATAGGAAGGATTTAAATAAATTCAGGTAAGTTGGCTTACAGCTCAACATTCAGAAAACTAAGATCATGGCCTCTGGTCCCATCAGTTCATGGCAAATAGATGGGGAAACAGTGGAAATAGTGGCTGACTTTATTTTGGGGGGCTCCAAAATCACTGCAGACATTGATTGTAGCCATGAAATTAAAAGACGCTTACTCCTTGGAAGGAAAGTTATGACCAACCTAGATAGCATATTAATGAGCAGAGACATAACTTTGTCAACAAAGGTCCTTCTAGTCAAGGCTATGGTTTTTCCAGTAGTCATGTACGGATGTGAGAGTTGGACTATAAAGAAAGCTGAGTGCCGAAGAACTGATGCTTTTGAACTGTGGTGCTGGAGAAGACTCTCGAGAGTCCCTTGGACTGCAAGGAGATCCAACCAGGAAATCGGTCCTGGGTGTTCATTGGAAGGACTGATGTTGAAGCTGAAACTCCAGTACTTTGGCCACCTGATGCGAAGAACTGACTCATTTGAAAAGACCCTGATGCTGGGAAAGATTGAGGGTGGAAGGAGAAGGGGACGACAGAGGATGAGATGGCTGGATGGCATCACCAACTCAATGGACATGAGTTTGGGTAAACTCCAGGAGTTGGTGATGGACAGGGGGCCTGGCGTGCTGCGGTTCATGGGGTCACGAAGAGTCGGACACGACTGAGCGACTGAACTGAACTGAACTTTGGGAAAGGTGTATGGGAAAACTTTGAAGTATTTAGAAAGAACAATATGCAAATGTGGGAATCACTCTTTGTTCCAGAAAAAGAAGTGTCAGGACTGGATAGAGGCACAGAAGAAGCTGGCCTAGGAGGAAATATTTCATTGTTGTGGAGGGGAGTAGCAAAGCAGACTGAGAAGGATTTAAGGAACTGAAGAAACCAGAAAAAGATTATTCATGATAGAGGGTTAACTTGCCTACAGCTTATGAGATATCAGATATGAGGGACATGATTGTACTGGGGTCAAAAATCACTTTCTATAAAGCAATTATTTTTTAAAGGAATATTACACTCAATAATTTAATTCTGAGTTAATTTTGCTTCACATCCCCCATTTCCTTGGCGGGGGTGGGGGCGTTAATTAAAAAACTTAGTCTTCTTAGATGTAGCCTCTTCATGAGTCTGTCCTTTCAGTTCTCTTTCCCAAGATGGTATGTGGGTAAAATGAACAGCTTACCAGCCTCATGGCAAATGGAAAATAAGAGAATGGTTTGTGGGTGCCTTGGTTTTGATGTATTTATTCAATAAATACAAAATGAGTATCTATTATGTGCTAAAATTTATTCAAGATCCTAGGAACACTGCAGTGAATAAAGAAGCAAAAACTCCCTGCCCTCCTGGAAAACTCCAGGAGGAAGTTTTAGGAAGAGACATTTCTAGTCTCCACTTTACTGTGGTTGATCTGGTCTGTGCCCTGCTGTGGTCTGTGCTCTGCTATTCTGTTAAAGCTCCCTAGTTTCTGCTATTGTTTGTTTATTTGCTTTGTTTTGTGGCTGGCATCAAGCCACCACCAAATTTTATGATTCCTACTATTTGAACTCTGAGATCCCTTCTTTGTTCAGCCTCTTTGTCCTGGCCTCAGGCTGGAGAATTTAGCACAGTATGTCTCTGTCTCTGTCTGCCTCTGGGGCACAGGGACACGTCGGGGTCCCTTGAAGCTGTGGACAAGCTGTGAGGATGAGGCACTGCTCTCAGGCCTGGTCAAAAACAGTTGTCCCTTCCCTGGGTGCCCTGCCGGCACATACTTCTCCCCCAGCCCCCATCCACCACACACCAGAGACCTAGCTCCAGACAAGGGTGTTCCCTCCAAATAGCCTCACACCTCTAATGCATCTATAGACTGGGGTCCAAACCCACTAGTTCCCTTCTTAGGAACCTAAAGGCATCTTCACCCTAATTGTGATTCTGCAAAATCTCCACAGTTGAAGTGTTCCTTTTATTATTTGCAAAACTTCTATTGGGGTGACACCTCTTTTGAAAAATGTAGAGTAAGTAATAGTGGAAGCATGTGGTGCCTGAGTAAGCAAAAGAAATAGACAGTGAAAATGGAATATGATATATTCAAATGATGCAATGTTACACGATTACATAAAGATTGCTTATGAAGCACTTACAATAACTTGGGAAATCAATTTTTGGAAAAAGTTAAAGACCTGATTTTAAAATTAGATGAAAAAAAAGAAAAAAAGAAAAATAAAATAAAATAAAATTAGATGAATGTTTTTGCAGCTGCTGATGGGGAGGAAGTTTATCTACCTTGATCTAGAACAAGAAACTAAGACCAATAGATATGTTTCATTTGGGTATCAGTAATTCTGCTTTTTATTATCAGAAAATGAGCATGTCTTTGGATGAGATTACTCTTGTAGCACCTGTTAGCTTCAAGTCACTTATAGGGACAGTGTCCTGTGGGAAATTTGTACACAGGCCAGATGATAAGAACAGAGGAATGCATGTTCTGAGTTTCTTGGAGTCATTTCCACAAAGATCATGACCTGGTGTTAAACACTGCTGTTGAAAAAATGCTCCCCATGTATTTTTTCTCAGCCTTTTCTTTCTTTGGAGTCATAGTTATATTGGCCCTCAAGTTTCTTTCTATTCTTCTATCAAAATTCTTTTCAAATACCAAGAACTAAGTGTGTTTATATGAGTAAATTAAAAGATCTATTGAGATACAAATACAATCTTAAAATAGACACACTTTGTTTCTGAGAAGGAAGTCTTATTGCAAATTTTTCATTTTGCCAATTAAATATATAATCTTCTTAAAATCCCAATGGGATATTCTGGGAGAAGAAAAAAATATTTAAAATTCATTTAAAAGTTTTAAAGTCAAAATTGTTCCAAAAAATCATAAAAGGAATAACAGAGGGGAAATATGTCATGTGAAGTACAGGGGAAATCCAAAATAAGAATAATTACAAAAAAGATCAAAATAGCGTAAATCCAGAGAGAAATCAAACAACTGCATAGAAAGCCCACAAAAAGACAATGCATCTGTAAGATAACAGGAAAATTGCAAACTAATAGGGTGAGGAAATATCATTCAATAAATGGTGCCAGATAAACATTATATGGAATAAATTTTAATAGTATATTCTCTTATACCCATAAAATAAATCTAAGAATAATTAAATATACACAAGTTTGAAAAAATCATTTAAAATATTGGAAAATATATGAGTCATAAATCTGACAGCTAAATGAGTAAAGGATTTCTAGGAACTAAAATATTAATTAGAAAAATCATGAAGGATTTTTATAAAACTTTTAAAATTTACACTTTTATTTATAAATAGTTTAACTAGAATTGCCATTCTAAATTAATTAGGGAGAATATGTGTAGTAATTATGGCCAAGGTTTAATAATCTTTAATTAAAGTTCTCTTTCAAATAAATCTTAAAAAGTCCTATAGTTTAAAAATGTAACAGAATATTAGCAACTACTTTTTAAAAATAACTATTGATAAAAGAAATACAAACTTATATTTCATACAAAATTAGCCAACCATACAATATTATATTAATTAGGATAAAAGGAATTGAAATGGCCCCACTTCTAAATTTTACTGAGATAATACAAATTAGAGTAATGTTTCTAGAAAGTACTTAGGAATCTATTCTGAATCCTTCCAAAATTATATTATTTGGTATAGCAATTCTTTCTCTAAGAATCTCTCCAAAGAAAAATCAGAAATTAAAGAAGACAACATGTTTATGCAACATGGCCTCATTTGTCATGACAAAAAATGGAAACAATTATGGAAAAATAGGAAAACTTAAATATATTATGATAGATCTCTATGGCAGAATACTATGAAGTCATTAAACTGATGCTTTCAAAGAATAATGTCATAGAAAACCTTTATAACATTAAAAAATTAAAACAATACTCTAATTCAACCTATTATATACACATATTATATATGCATGCATTAAAAAACCTAAAAGAAATGTACTAAATATTAAGAGGGCTGTCTTTGTGTAATGTGATTATAGGTGGTTTAATTTTTCACTTTACTTATTTCTAATTTTGTTTTTTAAAATGTTAATATGCTATATTTATAATCAGAAATCATTTGTTTTAATACATTTTCTTAGGAAAAGTGATATACTGACATCTGAACAAAAATTATATTGATACAAAAAGATAGTCTCTCCATTTAGCTGTCTAAGAAGGTTCATTTAAACTAATAACCTAATCATTAAAATTCCAATCCTGAGACAGTAGATTTAGGGAATTTGTCATCCAAAGAGGCTTCTTAACACTCCTAGAATCGCACGACATGACAATTGACAATACTGCCAATATAAGTTTTAAGGTCAGGTCAGCATATGGATACTGAAGTCTCACTTATGGGAAATGCAGTTCATCAATGTAGAAGGAGATTGCCAAACTTTCTTAATGTAGTGGCGATTTTAAAATATAGTCATGATAATGAGTTACGCAGGAGAAAGTCAGTTTACTCATTTCTTGAGGCTAAGAATTTGGGGAAAGAATGTCATGAGAGAATGGAACACAGAAAAAGGAAAAGTGATCTCAGAACAGCTATCTTCTGGAACTGTAGTCTTGTTGGAGATGGCACAGAAGAATCAGCATGGCTGGGGGAAAATTTACTGACTATCTGAAATACACCAGCTCTATTCTGTTATCCTTCTGCCATTGTATTGTCTGACTTGCATTATAGGAACACTCTATCCCACACAGAGAGTAAGTCTCTGGTAATTTTGGTGTATAAAGTATAAGTAAGTTTCATTATATTTAGTTATCACAGTGGTGAATGTTCTCTGAAAGTCTTGATGTAGTCTGAGCCTCTGCTGAAATTTACTGAAAAAGTCTTTGGAGTTTACTTTCACATCTTGCCATCGTGGGCCCTTTGAGAACACTGACTTTCTGTGATTTTCCTCAAGATAGCATATCAGGTATCTGCCTGACATCATGGGAGCATAAGGGTATCTGTTGATGGCAAAGAGAAGACCATGGAGTCATATTCTCAGATAATGTTTATTCCACATCTGTGATGTGTGTCCTACAAGGCTCTTGGGACTTAAACCACATGTGCTGTATTTGCATTAATGGGAACTTGAGAAGGAGAGGCCATAACACTATTAAAATGTTTAGCTTTCGCTCTCCCATCACACAGACACATGCTAATAACTACTCCCAGACCTTGTATCATGGTGCTGCAGGATGCAACGTGGAGTGCACTCATTGTTTCGATACAAGGGACTTAAAAACAAATAGCTGCCATCTCTGCCTCTGATAGCTTGCCAGGCTTTTAACATCTTTGGTTTTTCCCTCTTCAGATCATGGTGAGGTATCTCAAATGTATTCCAAACAGCACATTACCCTCAAGTCTTTGTTTCCTCTTTTATAAAGAAACTAATGCTTTAAGGTATATTTAGAAAAGCCAGGGTTTAAGCCAAATTCCAAAGAACCACATCCTAATTCTCTTTTCAGATGGCAGGAAATGACTTATCAGAACAGAATCCCCCATACAGGGTTATTGATCAACCAAGCCTAATTGTCATAATATGTGACAAATATTCTGGAGTCTTTCTGTAGGCTTAAATACCCAACTGTTAAATAATATTTGGAAACATTTTGAAACATCTTATAAACCAGAAGAAAGAGAGAGAAAGCTAAGAAGTGGGACTTGGGGACTGGAGTTTTCATTACTCCCTAGACCCGGTGCCCCAGTCCAATGTTTTTCAAATAGAATTCAAGACCTTTTAGTGGGTCTTGAAATCAATTTAGTGAGTTGGGGCTATATTTTTTAATGAAATAAATTAAAGGATGAATAGAGCAGAATAAAAATATCAGGCTACATTATTTATAATAAGAGGAAGTAGTATTATTTCATGAAACTTTTGTTTCAATTCTGTGTCATACATACATATACATAAACATATACATATATAAACAATATATTCATTGGGTATTTTATACAAAATAATGGATATCTGGATAAATAGATTAAAAGAATTGTGAGTGTGCCTCTAAGAAGGAGAAAAACAGAGATAGTGAATAAAGGAAGATACCACTCATTTGCCAGTGTAAAATATATGTCTTACCATGGACTGTGGCCAAAAAAGTTTTAAATCTTTGACCAGACTCTACCTCCTGGGCAGTGGCTTCTTTTAACTTTGGAATAGATTCTTCCCTTAAGGTCTCCCTCATTAGCTTTCAGATACATTCGCAAGCTATGGATAAATGTATATCTCAAACATATTTAGAAAATTTGTGGATGAAACTTAGTAAGATGTAGATCTAATACCATGAGCCATTCATCAATAGTAGCAAGTTGCAAGCCAGATAGACACTGGTTCCAATGATGGGAAATTTTCTTAATGTCCTGTCCCTCAGGACAGAAAATGATAAATCTCACGATAGTTCACAGTGAGCCACAACAATTGAGGGAGGAACTCACTATATTGATGATTCTTAGCTATAATTTATTCAGGGATGGAGACTATTTCTTAGGATTAGGAGTGATCCAGTTAATGGCAACAGAGCCATCTTGATGAAGTAGGCACCAGGTTGAGAGAGGTGTTAAGGAAAAGTTTGAGCTGATAGTATTGGAAGGAAGTGTATCTGCTGGACAGAATACAGAACGAAACAGTAAGTAAACAGAATACAGTCCAAGCTGCTAGAGTCAGAGTGTGAGTTCCAACCTGAAATAACAAGAATATTTAATAGGCCAATTGGATAATCAATGAACACACAGAAATGGCTCATTTTGGGGCACTCATATGACCATCTGCCTTGAATGCAAGTACAGATTATTACTGATTACATGTCTAATAATTAAGGTAGATGAGGCAGATGGAAGGTGGAATTAAGGAAGGGAGGCAGTCAGGATCAAGGAGATGCTCAGCAGAGCTCCAGTTCCTGAAAAGGAGACTGGCAAAAAGCACTTGCGCCAGCTGAGAGGATCTGATACACAATGTAAGCCATCAGAATGGGGAATCAGAAGCCAAGAAACAAGGGAAGGGTAAAGTGACAAAACTGAGTTTCGGCAAAGACAGGATATTGAGCATTGGGTACATTCTAAATTGGGTTCCTGGGTGGCTCAGTGGCAAAGAATCTGCCTGCCAGTGCAGGAGACTCAGGAAACACAGGTTTGATCCCTGGGTTGGGAAGATCCCCTGGAGGAGGAAATGGCAACCCGCTCCAGTATTCTTGTCTGGAAAATCCCATGGACAGAGGAGTCTGGCGGGCTGCAGTCCACGGGTCGCAAAGAGTAGGACACAACTTAGTGACTGAACACACACATGCACATTCTAAATTATCAGAGACTGAGATCATGTCAAGCCCCCCAAGAGTGGGCTAAAGGTCTGAATCCAATGCCAAGCATCACCAAAGCTTAGCATCTAAAACCAAAGGCAGAGAAACAAGCTGCTTGAGCTCTGTGGAAAGGAAGGACAAAAGGCCGAAAACCAACAAGAGCCTTGCAAAGTCTAGGAGACGATAGAAGAGGGAGGCACTTCACACCTTTCTGAAGAGCTGCCTTATCGCAAACATAGAAGACAGTGCCATGTTGACACTTAGGAAAGTTGCAATACAGATCCATCTTTAAGAGGATGCCCCTCCTCTCTGACACTATGGTACGGTTCTACTTATATATCTACTCAGAGATCTAGTGTTATGATTCCTGCTGCCTAATGTGTCAAATCAAACTTACATTTTCTAAAATTTAAGGCCTCTTGTTATCCATATACCACAACTGTAAAGTAGTAACCTAAGTCAATGAACTATCATTCATTCCATAACCTTTTTGAGAGCCTGTGGTGCTTGGCTCTGTGCTGGAGACACAGGTCTTTGTCATCAGTGAGCTTGAAGTGCAGCAAGGGTAGAACAAGAAATTAGATAATTGTAATAGTCAGGTCAACTCCGTGGTGGAGTAAGTTCAGGTTACTGGAGGGACACTTCCTTTTTTACCTCTAGAGATTGGAATGGCCTTTCCTAAATAGGTGATGTCTGAATAGCTTCCTGATTAAAGAAGAGGAGTTTGCAAAAATCCAAGAGACAGTCAATGACTCAATCAATCAAATAATAATAACTACAATAAATTTAAGAGTTTAGTATGTGACAGATACTATACTAAATTCTTTTCTTGAATTATATTTTATATATCCTACACAATGATCCTATGAGGTACATATTATCATTTTCCTCAGTTTATAGGTAAAGATATTGAAACACAAAGAATCTAAATAACTTGCTCAAAGTTATGCAGTTAAGATGTAGAGGATTTGAAGAGAAAGATTAGAGAGACAGAAAGAGACATCATGAACTGCTTGATAATCCATATTAAAGAATGTGGATTTTATCTTAAGGACAATGTGGATCAAGTCAGTGACTTTTAAATGACAGTTGATAGACATGAGTTGGATGGATCACCTGTCTGATCTTATAGGGAGCTAAGGCAGGGAATAAGAGTGGTTTGAATTGAAATTATACGAAGGAAGATGTCTGAAATAGAGACAGTGAGTAAGGATTCATCAGTTTATAACTCTGATTTTAAAAAAAGATAACAAAGTAGGTAACATTATTCAGGAGTATGTCCCTAAGTGAGAATCATGGCTTACGAGACAATGCTGACAAACACCTCCATTTAAAGAATGGTTGAAGGAAGAATAGCCCAAAAAGAGAACTTAGAAATAGAGTCTTAATGTGCTTTAGAGATGCCATCTTCTATCCTGCCTCTAAGCCCTTACACACGCTGCTCTGGTCACCTGAGTCATTCTCTTCCTCCACTTCTTTTAATCAATCTCATCTGTCCTTGTAAGAACCTCCCCTATCTTCCCTGAGGATGAAAGCTTACCCTTAGAGAAACTTTGATTTGTTCCTTAAAAATTAGTTCGTATGTCCCATCTTATATCATAGTTATTTTTTCTAGTTGTTTTTCCATGTTGGTTTTGTCACCCTAGATTATCTGTTCAGTGCAGTTCAGTCACTCAGTTGTGTCCAACTCTCTGCGACCCCATGAATCGCAGCACGCCAGGCCTCCCTGTCCATCACGAACTCCCGGAGTTTACTCAAACTCATGCCCATTGAGTTGGTGATGCCATCCAGCCATCTCATCCTCTGTCGGCCCCTTCTCTTCCTGCCCCCAATCCCTCCCATCAACACTTCGAATGAGGTGGCCAAAGTATTTGAGTTTCAGCTTCAGCATCAGTCCTTCCAGTGAACACCCAGGTCTGATCTCCTTCAAGATAGACTGGTTGGATCTCCTTGCAGTCCAAGGGACTCTCAAGAGTCTTCTCCAACACCACAGTTCAAAATCATCAATTTTTCAGTGCTCAGCTTTCTTCACAGTCCAACTCTCATATCCATACATGACCACTGGAAAAACCATAGCCTTGACCAGACAGACTTTGTTGGCAAAGTAATGTCTCTGCTTTTAAATATGCTATCTAGCTTGGTCACAACTTTCCTTCCAAGGAGTAAGTGTCTTTTAATTTCATGGCTATAGTCACCATCTGCAGTGATTTTGGAGCCCCAAAAAATAAAGTCTGACACAGTTTCCACTGTCTCCCCATCTATTTCCCATGAAGTGATGGGACCAGATGCCATGATCTTAGTTTTCTGAATGTTGAGCTTTAAGCCAACTTTTTCACTCTCCTCTTTCACTTTCATCAAGAGGCTCTTAAGTTCTTCTTCACTTTCTGCCATAAGGGTGGTGTCAGCTGCATATCTGAGGTTATTGATATTTCTCCCAGCAATCTTGATTCCAGCTTGTGCTCCCTCCAGCCCAGCGTTTCTCATGATGTACTCTGCATAGAAGTTAAATAAGCAGGGTGACAATATACAGCCTTGACATACTCCTTTTCCTATTTGGAACCAGTCTGATATCCCATGTCCAGTTCTAACTGTTGCTTCCTGACCTGCATATAGGTTTCTCAAGAGTCAGGTCAGGTGGTCTGGTATTCCCATCTCTTTCAGAATTTTCCACAGTTTATTGTGATGCACACAGTCAAAGGCTTTGGTGTAGTCAATAAAGCAGAAATAGATGTTTTTCTGGAACTCTCTTGCTTTTTTGATGATCCAGTGGATGTTGGCAATTTTATCTCTGGTTCCTCTGCCTTTTATAAAACCAGCTTGAACATCTGGAAGTTCACGGTTCACGTATTGCTGAAGCCTAGTTTGGAGAATTTTGAGCATTACTTTACTAGTGTGTGTGATGAGTGCAATTGTGTGGTAGTTTGAGCATTCTTTGGGATTGCCTTTCTTAGGGGTTGGAATGAAAACTGACCTTTTCCAGTCCTGTGGCCACTGATGAGTTTTCCAAATTTGGTGACATATTGAGTGCAGCACTTTCACAGCATCATCTTTCAGGATTTGAAATAGATCAACTGGAATTCCATCACATCCACTAGCTTTGTTCGTAGTTTGCTTTCTAAAGCCCACCTGACTTCACATTCCAGGATATCTGGCTCTAGGTAAGTGATCACATCATTGTGATTATCTGGGTCATGGAGATATTTTTTGTACAGTTCTTCTGTGTATTCTTGCCACCTCTTCTCAATATCTTCTGCTTCTGTGAGGTCCATACCATTTCTGTCCTTTATTGAGCCCATCTTTGCATGAAATGTTCCCTTGGTATCTCTAATTGTCTTGAAGAGTTCTCTAGTCTTTCCCATTCTGTTGTTTTCCTCTATTTCTTTGCATAGATCACTAAGGAAGGCTTTCTTATCTCTCCTGCTTATCCTTTGGAACTCTGCATTCGAAAGGGAATATCTTTCCTTTTCTCCTTTGCTTTTCGCTTCTCTTCTTTTCACAGCTATTTGTAAGGCCTTCTCAGACAACCATTTTGCCTTTTTGCATTTCTTTTCCATGGGGATGGTCTTGACCCTGTCTCCTGTACAATGTCACGAACCTCCATCCATAGTTCATCAGGCTCTCTGTCTATCAGATCTAGTCCCTGAAATCTATTTCTCTCTTCCACTGTATAGTCATAAGGGATTTGATTTAGGTCATACATGAATGGTCTAGTGGTTTTTCCCTACTTTCTTCAATTTAAGTCTGAACTTGGCAATAAGGAGTTCATGATCTGAGCCACTGTCCGCTCCCGGTCTTGTTTTTGCTGACTGTACAGAGCTTCTCCATCTTTGGCTGCAAAGAATATAATCAATCTGATTTCGGTGTTGACCATCTGGTGATGTCCATTTGTAGAGTCTTCTCTTGTGTTGTTGGAAGAGGGTGTTTGCTATGACCAGTGCATTCTCTTGGCAAAACTCTATTAGCCTTTGCCCTGCTTCATTCCGTAGTCCAAGGCCAAATTTGCCTGTTACTCCAGGTGTTTCTTGACTTCCTACTTTTGCATTCCAGTCCCCTATAATGAAAAGGACATCCTTTTGGGGTGTTAGTTCTAAAAGGTCTTGTAGGTCTTCATAGAACTGTTCAGCTTCTTCAGCCTTACTGGTTGGGGCATGGGCTTGGATTACCGTGATATTGAATGGTTTGCATTGGAAATGAACAGAGATCATTCTGTCATTTTTGAGATTGCATCCAAGTACTGCATTTCGAACTGTTTTGTTGACCATGATGACTACTCCATTTCTTCTAAGGGAATCCTGCCCACAGTAGTAGATATAATGGTCATCTGAGTTAAATTCACCCATTCCAGTCCATTTTAGTTCGCTGATACCTAGAATGTCGACATTCACTCTTATCGTCTCCTTTTTGACCACTTCCAATTTGCCTTGATTCATGGACCTAACATTCCAGGTTCCTATGCAATATTGTTCTTTATAGCATCAGACCTTGCTTCTATCACCAGTCACATCCACAAAAAAATGTTCTTTTTGCTTTGGCTCTGTTTCTTCATTCTTTCTGGAGTTATTTCTCCACTGATCTCCAGTAGCATATTGGGCATCTACCGACCTGGGGAGTTCCTCTTTCAGTATCCTATCAATTTACCTTTCTCTACAGTTCATGGGGTTCTCAAGGCAAGAATACTGAAGTGGTTTGCCATTCCCTTCTCCGGTAGACCACATTCTGTCAGACCTCTCCACCATGACCCGACCATCTTGGGTGGCCCCAGACGGCATGGCTTAGCTTCACTGAGTTAGACAAGGCTGTGATCCTGTGATCAGATTGGCTAGTTTTCTGTGATTGTGGTTTTAGTGTGTCTGCCCTCTGATGCCCTCTTGCAACACCTACCGTCTTACTTGGGTTTCTCTTAGCTTGGACGTGGGGTATCTCTTCACGGCTGCTCCAGCAAAGCGCAGCCGCTGCTCCTTACCTTGGACGAGGGGTATCTTCTCACAGCCGCCCCTCCTGACCTTGAATGTGGAGTAGCTCCTCTGGGCAGCAGCCACTCCTTGGAGGTGGGGTTGCTCCTCTCGGCCGCCGCCCCTGACCTCGGGTGTGGGGAAGCTCCTCTGCGTTGCTACTGCGCAGTCGCAGCCTGGCGCTCTCGGTCGCCACCCCTGACCTTGGACGAGGGATAGCTCCTCACGGCCGAGCTTCTGCGTGGTCCGTCACAGCCAGCGCGACCCTGGATTATAAGTACGTTTAAAACAAGGGTTGTGCTAGCTTTTTTGAAATATTTTCATCATCCCTAGACTTGAATCCTGATAGATAGTCACAAGGCATCTAAGGATCAATGGTTGCTACCCTAGTGTTGTACGTAATGAATAGGGTTATATATGCCCCAATATACACAAAGTATGTGGACCCATTCTCCTGGTATAATTACTAATAGTGCTTCTTTTGCCTTCAAAATTGGCACAGTTTAGGCAATTAATTATGTAGTCACTCTAATGATAAGGCAATAAATACATTAAAAAAATCTAGCGTTTTAAAATGGTACTTTATTGTTTTGCTCTGGAAATTAAGGCATGTTAAAGTTTTTCTGCACATAGGTACTATAAGTAATATATGTCATTCCAAATGTCGAATGTCTCCATTACTGGCCTATTGTTCAATTGACAGATGCCATTGGCTATTATAAGTCAGGAGTAGTTTATTTTTTAAAAGTAACATCAAATGATAGACATACTATTGTATTATAAAGGCATCATGCCACTAATTTATAGTTTTAGAAATGTCAAATACTTTTACAATACATGTTTGTTTAAAGACAACCCTTTGGAATAAACATCGATTTTTCTCCCAAAAACAGAATTGTCACTTTTGCTTGTTTTCAAGGAAAGTTTCACTATTTTCAATTTATTTAAACCTAAAATTCATGGGGAAAGAGAAATTTCTCCTCATTCATGAACTTCCTACTTATATATATGCTTAGTCGGTCGTTCTTAATGAATAATGATACTATTTTATATAAGATATCTGTCAAGATCTTAGTTATATTCAATTTGAAAATTTTCAGAAACCAAAAAGTAAGGTTTTGCTATAGTATTAACTTTATTTCTTAAATTAGGAACTTTGTGTTCCAGACAATAAAAATTCGCTAGTTTGATCCCCAAATCCTCACTGCATATTTGTTATTCTGCCCAGACCATGTAGTGTGATGTTAGACAAGGAAAGAGATACCATTCTTTCTTGTGATCTACACATTCTCCCAGGGTAATTCTCAGTTCCCTCATTTCCCAGGACAAAGTGGCATTAATTCTATGAGAATAGCTCATCTGTGCCCTGGATAATCGGAGTTCCCTAGAACAGCACAGAGGCACTCTGTTTATGTCTGACAAAGTAGTTATACATCACACTTCTTCAGATCATAAATACACATTTATCTTTAGCATATATCACCAAGTGAGTCATTTTGATGTAAATATTGCACCTCTTAAATATAATGATGATAATAGAGGCTGTGAATCTACAGATTTGTGCAAGTGCTCCCTTTTCAATAACTGAAAATATTTAAATCGCAGAAGTTTCAACATCCTATGAGAAGTGGCAGACAGAGTGGGACCTACCATAGTTGCAACTGTTTTTCTGAATTATGAATAAGGCAGACTCACTGGCTTCTACGTTGGTAGGTTTTTGTTGTGCCGGGACCAGCAGCCCTGGAAATGACTGACTCAGAGGGGGTCCTTATCTCCTCCCCTCCTTTTAGTTATGTCATTACATACAAAGGGCTCCAAGGCAAAGGGTTATAAACAAAGCAAGGTGAGCAATAGTCTGTACATTTTCTCATCCAGTCAAAAGCCCCACGGGACTTGTCCAGCCTTCTCAGACTGATGAAGATGCTGTCTTTTGGAATGTACCCAAGATGATGGAGAATCATTATTGTGATGGCATTGCCATCTCTTACTGGTTGGCATCTTTGTCTGGAAACTATCTCAGTTGGCTGTAATTTTACTTGAAGATTAAAGCACAGATTTTTATATGTATCTTCTGTTCTCTGAATGTGAAAAATATAAAGTACACCTACATTCACTTCTAACTGGCAGTCTTGTAATTCAGCAGATTTCTGTTTTTCATTGAAACCTGGAGTTGAATTGTCTTGAGCCGGAAGGCATTCAAGCTGCTGTTTTTTACTCAGCTATATTTCTCTATAAGCACCTAATTGTTTCAAAAAGTGATGTACAGTATGCAAAAACCTGAATCTAATGCAAATAAGTCTGTACAGCTCTAACATTAACAGGTGTTCTCGTTAATGTAAGTAGACATGGAACAACTCTTGAATGTTTTATAAACACTCATAATCATGGCCAAATATGTTACAATTGCATAAAGACACATACTTCAACATCTTTTATTCTTGTCTTGCAGTCTCAGCACTTATTAACCGAAGACATGTGTGCGTAATAAACTCGGGGCAACAATACCTGTTTCTGCTTAAGTCACTGTGTCTTAAATTAACTAATACTTCTAAATACAAGTGTTAGTAACATAACCACTGCCCCCTGACCTCCTACAGGGTGTTCATTTATTAATATTAATAACACTTTACTGAACATAATGGCTGCAACAGTGCGGGACCAGCAACTTTGCATCACTGAGGTTCTCTAAAGACTTGACCCATTGACCTTAGCATTAACTCTTGAAAATCTTAAACTGTGTCCAATTTCCCATATTGTCAACACTCAGTTAGAAAGATCAATACATAGGGTGAGATTCTTGGATACTCGACTATAGATTACCCCTGCAAAACACATGTTTTGGAATATAATCGAGAACATTCTATTCTAGCAATATGCATTTATTTTTTTAAATTTATTTATTTTTTCAGTGGGTTTTGTCATACACTGACATGAATCAGCAATAGATTTACACGTATTCCCCATCCCGATCCCCCCTCCCACCTCCCTCTCCACCCGATTCCTCTGGGTCTTCCCAGTGCACCAGGCCCGAGCACTTGTCTCATGCATCCCACCTGGGCTGGTGACCTGTTTCACCATAGATAGTATACATGCTGTTCTTTTGCAACATCCCACCCTCACCTTCTCCCACAGAGTTCAAAAGTCTGTTCTGTATTTCTGTGTCTCTTTTCTGTTTTGCATATAGGGTTATCGTTACCATCTTTCTAAATTCCATATATATGTGTTAGTATGCTGTAATGTTCTTTATCTTTCTGGCTTACTTCACTCTGTATAAGGGGCTCCAGTTTCATCCATCTCATTAGGACTGATTCAAATGAATTCTTTTTGACGGCTGAGTAATATTCCATGGTGTATATGTACCACAGCTTCCTTATCCATTCATCTGCTGCTGGGCATCTAGGTTGCTTCCATGTCCTGGCTATTATAAACAGTGCTGCGATGAACATTGGGGTGCACGTGTCTCTTTCAGATCTGGTTTCCTCAGTGTGTATGCCCAGAAGTGGGATTGTTGGGTCATATGGCAGTTCTATTTCCAGTTTTTTAAGAAATCTCCACACTGTTCTCCATAGCGGCTGTACTAGTTTGCATTCCCACCAACAGTGTAAGAGGGTTCCCTTCTCTCCACACCCTCTAGCAATATGCATTTAAATACAGAACCACTCTTGGTGCTTCCTGACTCCCTCCATGTTTAATCCTTTTGTCTGAAGTCTAGGGCTCATTGACTGATGGGAAAAGAGTGTTGCTCTCAATCTTCAAAATGGATTGCCTACTCTACTCTGATAAAAGGTGTCATCATTAGATCTCAAAATAAACACTTACATTGCCTGAAAGTACACAATGGTATTGTAACTTTCAAAATTTTATTAAAGTTGAGGATGAGTTAAATGCTATGGCATATCAAACAGTAGGATATAATGCATTCACTGAAATATATAAGATTGATAAAGTTGACCTATATGCTATTTACTTAGTGCCCCTTGGTTGTGGGTTGTATAGCTACATACTGGGTAGAAAATTGCTCTTGGCTTCTAAGTGATAACAGTGCAGTGGAGGGAACAGAGAAATCAACAGGGAATTGCAATGCAGACCATTTTGGCCTATGATGAAACAGGATTCATAGGAGCATGTAGCAGGAACTTCTGTTTCAGAGAACCCTTTCCTGAAAAGGTGACATCTAAATTGATTTGAATAATATCATAGAGGTTTCTGCAGAAAGGAAACGACCTGCTCTGAGGGAAGAAATGAGAATTAGTTCGGAAGAGCTAGACAAGGAAAAATATCAGTATGGCTGGATTAGAGAGATGCAGAGGGAAATGTGGAACAAGGGCTCCAGAGCAGGTAGGTGGCAGAGCACACAGGGTCTGGCAGCCTGAATTACAGGGTTTACACTGCAGTGTAACAGCTCTGGGGAATCTCAGATTATCAGGTAGATGAATTGGTTCTTTGGGACAGTAGCCCACCAGTCTTCTCTGTCCGTGGGATTTTCTAGGCAAGAATACTGAAATAGGTTGCCATTTCCTATTCCAAGAGAAATGGGATGATGAGATCCAAATTTCAGAGAGATCACGATGGCTACAGTGTGGAACATGGATTGGAAGGGGAAACAGATGAGATGGTAGAGAGACAAAAAGCTATTAAATCCATGTGAAAGATGATGGTAGTATAGATAAATGCATTAAAATTATATAACAGTATAGATGACATTTTCATTAAAATATAAACACAAGTATAATGTTTATCCAAGAGTCAAAAAAAAAAAAAATTTGAAGGATAGGCAACCAACCAGTATGCCTTGGGAAAGGGAAATGTTGTGTTTAAGTTATACTTTTATATTTGTTAAAAAATCTTTACATTGGGCATTGCTTAAATAAATACAGAAATAGTAAAAACCATTCCAATTAGGAAATGGTGGGGGCAGCAAATGCCCAAGTGACTCACTAGTCATGTGACTAAATGAGTAATTTTGCACAGTGAGCATAGATCAGGCTAGAAGCTGATGTGTGGTTGGCAGTGATTAATTGAGTGGTGGGTACCAGCAAACAGGAGCCCTGAGATGATGCGTTTATCTAGAGGCAATTATTCCCCCCAAGTTTAAAAATTAACGTTAACAGCAATAAAACTCTAAGCTGATATCTTTATACACCAACTGCTTCGATTAGTCACTTTTTCAGTCGTTTTTCACATGAGCACCACAGGCAAAACTTTTGGTATAGCTGACTGCAAGACTGTAGAAACTGCTAAACTATCTACTAATTACTTGGATAGTATTCTTGCATGAATATTGAGAAGACTGTTTGTCAGTGTTAAAATATTTTACTACAGACAAAAGAATGAACCCAAGTTGTTTTTTTTTTTTTTTTCTTTGTTTGGGTTTGGGTATTTCATTAATAAACAGAAAGGTAGAATGGGCAAGTGACTCCGGGTGTGAATGTTCACTGTAGAACCAGTTTTATTATGCAGAACAAATAAATCTGTATTGCAAGAATGCATGGACCAAACTATTTGGGTATCCGTGGTACAACTCAATTTCAGTTAAAAAACGCTGTGTCTTGAAAGTTTGACCTTAAACCTTAGGTTTCGGAACACACTTAAGATCTGTTGTGTATATTGCCCAACATTTGTTTACTTTGTATTATAAAAGAAATTGCTTACATGAGCAGCTTATTTTTATATGATGACACTGCTGAGGGTTCCAGTAAATGGACATGCAAATCAATCAACCCCAAACACATTGAAAACATAACCTATAAACATCTGGAAACTACAGTGAACACACATTTGTTAATACAGGGGCAGTTGTGGAAATGCAGGATCCATTGATGACCAGGCTTGTTTAGTAGCATGTGGATTTTAGAACATTTCTCAGAGTCAGAAGAAACAGGGTAATTATAACATAAGGTTCAACATCTTTAGATATGTAGAACATTTTCCATTGCTTAAAACAAATATTCCCTAAGAAAGTATAAAACATTTTTCTGACTTGCAAAGTTTTTGCAGTCTATCATTTAAATTACTTAAATAAAGGGAGCTTTACTGGTCCCCAAAGCTGTGAATATAACACCCTCCATGCATATTAGTTTGATCTTCTTGACAGACCAGAAAAGTGTTTGTGTGTGCCAATTAAAACAAAAATGGATCCCTAGTGACTTGTTCCTCACACGACTTCTGAAGACTGCTATCATTGTTTGCTGGGGCAACCCTGGATAAGGCTGCTATCCAAAGTAAACAAACTTTTCAAAACTTTCATGACAGATGGGGGTTACAAATGCATTTTAATAAGAGAGTTGCCAAAGCAACTTTTTTTTTTTATAATCAGCATATATTTACTTAACATCTAGCAACATTGGGAACACAAGGCAGATACTTTCTCACAAAATGTTTTAACAAGTAACATTTTTGGAAAGACAAATGGAAGACCTTTTACTTCTAAATGATATTTTACCCTTTGTTTTGTGTTAACTTTGCTCCACATGTTAAGAAAAATGTTAGGAGTTACTCAAACCAGACTGTAATTTGAGACAGACATGCAGCTTGATAATGTAATTTCTTGAGTGGTCATAAACACCTTTGAGACCAAGTAATTTAACTATAAGTATAACCATGACAACCTCCATATCAAATGTGGAGTGTAATGCAAGATGAAAAAAAAAAAAAAGCTAATCTGAGGGTTTTTAAAAAGTTATTGTTACTTCAATTTAGTTACTTCAGTTTCACTATGATGTGACCAAGGTATATGTATTTCTTATGCTGTTAGAATTAAAGATACAGCCAAAATTAACAAAAAATACTCTATTTTCACTTCATATGAATTTACTATACTTGACATAATTAAATTCTATTCCTCTTAAATGGGTAATCTGCCTATCTGTAGGTAGCCACATCATTTAACATTTTTCAAAACTCTTTGTATATCTGGAATACTTTAGAATGCATTTCCTATACACAGTTTCAAATTTATTAACATGGAGTAAACCCTCCTTAGGCTCATAGCCAGATTTGATCCTAAGCAAAATGTGAAAGACATTTAGTTCAAACATAGGATTGTTTTAGTCCTTTCTAGGATCTCAAGGAGTTAATTGGATAACCCAGTTATGTTTTGGGCTTCCCTGGTGGCTCAGTGGTAAGAATGCACTTACCAGTGCAGGAGAAGCAGGTTCATCCCTGGGTCGGGAAGATCCCCTGGAGAAGGAAATGACAACCAACTCTAGCATTCTTGCCTGGAGAATCCCATGGACAGAGGGGCCTGGCAGGCTACAGTCTGTAGAGTGGCAATAGAGTTGGACACCACTGAGCACAGAGGCACATGCACTTTCCTAGTAGGATACTGACTGTCCTTGAGGGAAAAAAAGAAAGCATCTGAGTAAGAATACTGGTGGGTCTTTTAAAATGGTGCTATCTTTAACACAATAGTAAAGAAACAAGCAACTTTAGTCTAAGGTCTGTAGTCTGAATTTCACAACTGAAACCAAATCCTTATGGTCCTTTTCTCATTTGCACAGAGTCCTTGATGGTATACAACAGTTTGCTGAAGACTAGTGAACTAGAAATCAAGATCTTTGTAATCTCTTGATTCAATCATTTAAAATGATGCCAATTGGATAGAATGGCATTTTCATTTTCCTCATTTGCTTCATTTTCTTCATTTGCAAAATTACTCTATGAGAGTGGAAGAAAGCTGCATTTGAAGAATGTTTATTATGTGCTTTGAGATCATTAAAACTGATATCGCTTTGCATACCAAGTGGTAGTATTCATATCCCTAATATACTAAAGTTCTGATACAATCAACCTTATAGAATAACTTATCATGACCAACAGTTTATGTATAATTCCATGATGTAAATGTGTCTGCAGTAATTATTCCCTCCTCGGAAATCTTGACATGAACATTGTCTATGCCACTCACATTGGGACTTAGTATAAGCCATTTTCAATTGTTATTTATCTCTATACTCTTATGTCCTTATCTGTCTGAACAGATTGTGAGCTCTTGAGGGTGGAGCTTATGTATCCTTAGCTTCTAACAATGTGCCATTCACTTAATAGATGTTTAATCAGTCCTTGTTGTTGATTAGGGGGATGTTCAGTGAGAAACACATCCTCTCATTCTCCTGAACTAAGGATTCTTTTGGGGATTTATTCTGCAGTAGGAAAGTTGCTACCATCAAAAAGTGGAACACACGTTACTCTTGCACCTTTGATAGTCTCCCAACATTCATTTGAGGTCATCTGAAATGGAAGTAGCCAGCAATATTTTACTGTGTTTTGCTGATGAGTTATCTATCTATAAAGTTTTTCATCAATTATTATCATGTACATTTGGTTACTATTTATAAACCACTGAAAATGACTAAATTTTCTATAATGTTTACTCTGTGGAGCTATGAATAGTTTTAATTTGTTTTTTCATTATCTTTAATTTTTCTAAATTCTCCACAGTAAATTTAATGCTTTATAATCATAAAAACTGTTCATGGGGTTCTCAAGACAAGAATACTGAAGTGGTTCCCCATTACCTACTCCAGTGGACCACGTTTTGTCAGACCTCTCCACCATGACCCATCCGTCTGGGTGGCCCTACATGGCATGGCTCATAGTTTCATTGAGTTAGACAAGACTGTGGTCCATGTGATCAGATTGGTTAGTTTTCTGTGATTGTGGTTTTCAGTCTGTCTGCCCTCTGATGGAGAAGGATAAGAGGCTTATGGAAGCTTCCTGATGGGAGAGACTGACTGAGGGGGAAACTGGGTTTTGTTCTGATGGGCGGGGCCATGTTCAGTCAATCTTTAATCCAATCTTCTGTTGATGGGCGGGGCTGTGTTCCCTCCCTGTTATTTCTCTGGGGCCAAACTATGACTTCCCTGGTGGCTCAGACTGTAAAGCATCTGCCTACAATGTGAGATACCTGGATTCAATCCCTGGGTTGGGGAGATCTCCTGGAGAAGGAAGTGGAAACCCACTCCAGTATTCTTGCCTGGGAAATCCCATGGACGGAGGAGCCTGGTGGGCTACAGTCCAAGGGCTCACAAAGAGTCGGACACGACTGAGCGACTTCACTAAACTATGGTGGAGGTAATGAAGATAACGGTGACCTCCTTCAAAAAGCCCCATGCAGTCCCTGCTGCACTCAGCGCCTCCCACCCTGCAGCAGGCCAAGCCGACCCACGCCTCCGCCAGAGACTCCTGGACACTCACGGGCAAGTCTGGGTCAGTCTCTGGTGGGCTCATTGCTCCTTTCTCCTGGGTCCTGGTGCAAACAATGTTCTGTTTGTGCCCTCCAAGAGTGTGTTTCCCCAGTTCTGTGTAAGTTCTGGCAGTTCTATGATAGGGTTAATGGTGACCTCCTCCAGGAGGGCTTATGCCATACCCAGGTCTGCTGCACCCAGAGCCCCTGCCCTTGCAGCAGGCCACTGCTGACCGTACCTCCTCAAGAGACACTCAAACACAGTTTTGTCTCAGTCTCTGTGGGATCTCTGGGTCCTGCTGCACACAAGGTTTGCTTGAGCCCTCTGAGCATCTCTGGCAGGTATGGGGTTTGATTCTAAATGCGATTTTACCCCTCCTACCATCTTGCTGGGGCTTCTCCTTTGCCCTTGGACATGAGGTATCTCCTCAAAGTCACCCCAGCACTGCACGGCTGCCACTCCAGCGCCTACAGTCTTGCTGGGGCTTCTCTGTCCTTGGACGTGGGGTATCTCCTCACAGTCACTCCAGTGCCACACAGCCGACGCTCCAGTGCTGCAGCCATGATTAAAAGACGCTTGCTCCTTGAAAGAAAAGTTATGATCAACCTAAACAGCATATTAAAAAGCAGAGATGTTACTTTGCCAACGAAAGTCCATCTAGTCAAAGCTACGGTTTTTCCAGTAGTCATGTATGCATGTGAGAGTTGAACTATAAAGAAAGCTGAGCACTGAAAAATTGATGCTTTTGAACTGTGGTGTTGGAGAGGACTCTTGAGAGTCCCTTGGACTGCAAGGAGATGAAACCAGTCCATCCTAAAGGAAATCAGTCCTGAATATTCATTGGAAGGACTGATGCTGAAGCTGAACCTCCAATACTTTGGCCACCTGATGCGAAGAACTGACTCATTTGAAAAGACCCTGATGCTGGGAAAGATTGAAGGTGGGAGAAGGGGACGACAGAGGATGAGATGTTTGATGGCATCACCAACTCAAACGACATGAGTTTGAGTAAACTCCGGGAGTTGGTGATGGACAGGGAGGCCTGGTGTGCTGCAGTCCATGGGGTTGCAAAGAGTCGGACATGACTGAGTGACTGAACTGAACTGAATCAGAAAAACATTAAGTTCTGAAAATATTTTGTTTTTATTCTGGTAAACCAAAGTGTGGAAATTTTTAATTATATAAATACAATCCTACATATTAATTCCTCATTTAAATTAACCTCTAACAGGGGAAAGACTAACTGCCAGAATGCATTGGAGCAATGCACAGGAGCAATTTAATTTAATTATTTGACAATTTAATTTAATTTATTGACAGAATTGAAAAGGGCAATATTTAAACATAAGCACTTCTCATTAAAAGTCTTTTAAGCAGTTTTAAGTTTGCATAACAAAGTCCCATTTGTTAATTAAAGCTTAAAAAACATTCTTCTCTCATTGTCTTTAATCAGTGGAGTTTGGAACTGGGTTATACCTGCCTCCATCTTAGGAGGAACCATAACAAGGACACAAATGGAGCTATGTTCCTAGCCCAAGGGGAAACTATTGTTGAATTAATACCAAAGTCTTGAGGAATGTTGTCTCTTCTGCATGATGGCCAGTGGATATGCTTACAAGGTTGTTTAGGTATACATTCATTTACCAGCAAAAATTCAGATGGTCACTATTTAGTGAGAAAAGTTTTAGGCAAATGTCCTGACAGGTATTTAAATGCATCTATTCTTGACAACACCAGATAATTTCATTGAGATGTCTTTGGTGCCAAGATATATACCTTCAAAATACAACGTGGTAGAGATAAGGGATTTCAAGAGGCACTTGTCTAAAGTAGGCTTTGAAGTGAAGTGGAGACCAGCAGCTCTTGCCTAAACTATCTTTTCTGTAAATTCTTCCTTCATCTACCTTGTCCCAGCATCTGTCACTGAGACAACACATGATATAGAAAGAATATATTGTTCTGACTTAATATATTGTTATCAGCTCTATGTCACTCTGTAGTGTCATCAGGAGAGATTCAATCAAAAGGTTTAGTCAAAAACTAACATTTACTGATATCTTTTTCTCAGGAGCATTGACAATTTGACTGCTCAAAGTGCAAATATCATTGGGCAAAGTATTTATCAGACCTACAGAGGTAATGTTTAAAAAAAAAAGTAGATTGAGAAACCTGAATTCAATGTATTTTACCAGCCAAAGACTTTGAAGCCGCTTTCCTATGAGTGACTGGAATGGAACAGAACAAAGTCAATTACTGACTGTAATTAAGAAGTGGATGCGTTTAAACTGTAGAGAGCAGTAGCAGTCTTCTCCAGACTGCCGAGGAACTTGAAAGATTAGTGGGAAGACAGAGGAGAGGATGCAACTGCATCTTTCTAATAGTATGCTTTAAATGAATTGCATTCACATAGTTCTCTGGTCCAGCTTCCCAAAATGAATTCATAAATCACTGATTATGTACAAATAATGCAGTAATAAATTTGGACAAAGAAACTTTTAAGATACATTTTGCTTTTCATTGTGTTAGCAGTAAAGATTCCCTTTGCATTACATAGCATGCACCCCAAATGCAAATGCATTGCTGAAGTACTCATATTTAATCACTATTTGAATTTACTAGGCTGAAAATTGAACCTTGTTGGCTCTTTCCTAAACCCTCAGAATATGGTAAATCTAATTATGTTTGTTTCTAGCACTTTGAAAGTGTTCCTTTTTATAATTTTGATAATAGTTTATTTATAATGGCAGAGAAATAGGTTGTACATTGCATTTGGGCTAATTCATTTTTCTGTGTGTATGTTAGCAAATTGTACAATTATGTAATACATTCGTAATCAAAATATTTATATTCAGATTAGGATGAAGGTAGAGGTCAAGGACATTACTAGTTTTCTTAGGTTAGTTAGAAGTGACCTTATATTTTTAGATTACTATTTCTGTGGCAACACTTTATATAAAGTAAATATTTGGAACTTTATATAAGTAAAGAACATTGCAAGGGTGTTCAGATAATTAAGCAAACATCAGCTTAACTGTCTTTTACAAGATACATAAAACAGAGGACTATTTGGAGGCTATTTTGAGCTACCCCGAATCTTACATGCAATTTTATTTTAAAAAAAAAAAGTGATAGGCCCTGGTAATCTGTCAAATTCTAGTGTGGGTAATTAAGTTCCCTTTTATTTTCTAATCTTTCATGTCTCTTAATTGCATGTACTTTGGATACTTCCTTTTCTGACTGTTGTAAAAAGTTGGGATTCAACTCACTCAAGAATGATTATATTGCAGCACTGAGTAATGTTGCATCTCTAAATAATTGTTCCTAAATATCAATGCAAATGAATACATCCGTATTGTGTAAACAAAGATTTCTTTAAAACTTCAGGATTGTTGTCATTAAATGTTACCATAAGAGTCACTGAAACTTCAGAGTGAGCTATTTTGGGTAATTGTCACTTTAATGATAGAATTACAGACGCATTTTATACCACGATTTGTGATTTTCTGAATTTGTGACATATTTCAGCTCTTACGTCCCATTTAGAGGAAGTAAGGCTGAGAAGAGGTGACTAACTCCTGATTGAGTATTTTGAGATGTCTGTCCTCTAAACCTCTGAAGCCTTGCTTGAAGCATGACGGTAGTTGGGAAATGTTCATCTTCTTGGTGAAACAAAAAAGTCAATAATACAAAGGGAAAATCTTCACCGTTCAGACTGATAGCCTGAAACAAAGAGCATGTCCACACCTTCTCTAATCAAATTCTTCTCTAAGTAGTCCTTTATGTGCGAAATCAAGTTTTCTGTAGGGTCACATCCTTCTCTAACAATTCCAAGGAGAAAAAGGTTCCCTTTATTGAAAAACTTACAGTTGTATGCTAAATATTGCCAACTACTTAACAGCCCTAAACGTATGGAACAGGAATGTTCTTCTGATCCTTACTCTCCAGGAGAGGTCCAAATATGTAAATGAACTTTTATTCTAATGTACTCTCTTTGTGGGTAAATTGGTCTTTATTACTTTCCTATAGATCTTTTTGATAAGAAAGTAGAAATAGCCAAATGTTACTCATTAGAATGACCTTTTAGAAAAGTCTGCATTAGTCTCTTTGGTAAATAATGTGTTTTAGTACCCTCCATAAAAGGAAATCAAATATAGAGATACTATTAGATTTGAAAAAGACAAACAGTAAAGAGCCAAACATGCAGAATGAATTCTGACACACCCGGGTGCATTTTTCTGTGATTCTGACTTAAGTGGATACTGTCTGCATTATTCCGAACTTCCTGACTTGCTTTTCCAGGAGTTGGAGTAATTCAGCTTTAGACCTACTCTTGAGTTAATCGTTCTATTATTGAAATGATAATGTATTTGTTATGACATGAAGAAATGGTTTGTAGAGAGCAGTTCAAAATGATCCTAGTCTCCCAGTTCCCAGAAAGACAATTACTGGAATACAAGAAAATATCTCAGTGTATTAAAGTGTGTTTTTTTTTAAAGCATATATTTTTAAATGTAACAGATCATTTTATATGGTTTGCTCACCTGTTGATTTTTTTTTTTTTTTTAAGATCACAACTTTATCAGGAAATGAGTTCCTTCTGCAGTCAGATATTGACTTCATCATATTGGATTGGTTCCACGCTATCAAAAATGCAATTGACAGACTGGTATGTATTTGTTTTAGCTGTTATCTTTATTAATTAGAATGTAGTCTTTTAAACCTGTTGCTTATGCATATTGCACACATACATTTAAGTAGATCCTATGAGTTGAGAGTTATTAAGTTATTTTAATTTAAACAGTCCACTAATGCCATTTTCAGCATTTGTGAATGCTGACAGGATTTGTGAAACTAAATGACATTTGATTTCTCTCTTTAAAAATACAATACATTCATTTTTTTTTTCTGAAATAACAGACATTGATTTAGTGAAGGCTTTATAAAGCAAACAAGAACTTAATAACTACTAAATTTTCACATTTTCGGTTTATGCAATCTGTAATACATATTCTTGAAAATAAGTATCAGTGTATTTAAGCCCATACTCACTGTTATAATACTAGTAAATAATAATCCTTTGTATTGATTTCCATTGTTCTTCCAGCTAAGCTAGATTGTTCTCGTGAAAATTACATATCTAGAACTTCATGAAATTACCCTAAATCACAAGTTTAGAGTATGTTCTTAAAAGAGTCAAATTATTTAAAACTACTCATTTTATACTGTTTATCAACCAAACATCTTATTTAGGACACTAGTGTTTGCAAAATCTTGACAAGAAAATATTCTTGAGAGCTTTTAATAAGGTATAAAAATAATAATATTTTTGTGATTTTATTGTGATTTAATCCCACACTTCCATTACATTATTTTGGGATCAAAACTTTAAAAAATAAAATAGCAAGTAAATTTTTCCCCATTATCATTATAGTTCCCTTATCGAGGCACACATATGCTCACACACACACACACATGCATATGCATTTTTTATCATTATGAGCAAACTCTGGAGTAAAACTGCCTGAGTTTGAAAGTTTGAATCTGATTTTTCTAGCTGTGTGGCCTTAGGCAAATTGTTTATCTCTTTTGGCTTCAGTCATCTTGTCTGGAAAATAAGCGTAATAAAATACCTACCTCATGGGATATCTGTGATAAGTAATTGAATTAATGCATGGGGTGCTTAGGCTATGCACAGCATTTAATAAGTAATATTATATATATATATATATATATATATATATATATATATATATACACACACACACATATATATGTATATCATTTATAATTTGAAAATTAAGCTTAGCATAGGGACCTTATTTCAAAATAATTATCTTATTTCAAACTTCTTGTTAATCTAACATCAAAATAGATCACAGAACTATTTAGTGAATTTTTTTCTTCTATGTAAAATTGTTCCATCTAATTGTTATTTCCAGCCCAAGGATCCAAGTAGTCATTCAAGAAACCTGGAATTATTTAAAATCCAGAGATCCTCCAGTACTGAACTACTAAGTCACTATGATAGTGATATAAAAGAACAGAAACCAGAGCACAGAAAATCTTTAAGTAAGTATTTTTTTTGACTAGCTCATTTTAACTTTGTTTAAACTTAGTGCTTATGAAATGTAGATACATTGAAATGAGATTTCAGCCAAACTCATGGTACTCATGGACGATTTGTAGCCATTTCTTTAGCCAGGAATTCACACAGTTGAGGACAGTCTGAGTACTTTGCTCACATCATTGGTAATGCCTTTTGAGAAAATAATTGTTCCAAGGTCATGGTCTCTGCTTACAGCAAACTTCTGAATCTAAGTAATAACCATGGCATTCAGATTGGTGATTGATTTCAAGAGTGGGAAATGTCAAGCGTCTCCAAACCTTGGTATGCTAACTATTTGATTTTCATACATTAAAAGATATATGAGTGACCTGACATAAATCAACAGGCTATGCAACTTGCCACTTGTTTCAACCACCAGAAAGATTTAGAAATGTGTAATGTGGATTAGATATCCTCCGAGGTCACATCTAGTTCTAATTTTCTTAAAAAAAAAAAAATGAATTTGAAGTGAAAAGGACCAGTCTGTTCACTTACATAGTGACCTTGAGCATAACTGTTCATCTTTTTCACCCTTCTTGGTGGTGTTGTTCAATCACTAAGTCGTGTCCAACTCTGTAACCTCATGAACTGCAGCACCCCAAGCTTCCCTGTCCTTCACTATCTCCCGGAGTTTGCTCAAACTCATGTCCATTGAGTCAGTGATGCCATCCAACCATCTCATATTCTGTCATCCCCTTTTCCTCCTGCCTTCAATATTTCCCAGCATCAGGGTCTTTTGGTGGCCAAAGTGTTGGACCTTCAGCTTCAGCATCAGTCCTACAAGTGAGTATTCAGGACTGATTTCCTTTAGGATTGACTGGTTTGATCTCCTTGCTTTCCAAGAGACTCTCAAGAGTCTTCTATCTTTTCACCCTGTTTCTTCCTCAATAAAGAGGGTTATGGAAAGGTGTTGTGCATATCTCACAGAGTTGATTTGAATCTCAGCTCCCTCAAAGAACAAGTAGATATCTCTGGAATCAGAGAAAAACAATTTCCCAAAGTCTCATAAATTATAGTACCTTTCTGGGACTATCTATCTACATACATTCAGTCTTCTGAATCACCAGTTTTTCTGCCATTTCCATCTGACTAAAGATCAGATTATATCCTGTAATTATATTCTAGCTTTTTGAACTTAAGGAGAACTCAGTAAGTAGAGAAAGGCTGATTACAGAATATCTACCTGTGTACAGGGGCTTCCCTGGTAACTCAGCTAGTAAAGAATCTGCCTGCAATGCAGGAGACCCCAGTTCGATTCCTGGATCAGGAAGATCTCCTGGAGAAGGGATAAGCTACCCACTCCAGTATTCTTGGGCTTCCCTTGTGTCTCAGACAGTAAAGAATCCTCCTGCAATGCGGGAGACCTGGGTTCGATCCCTGGGTTGGGACGATCCCTTGGAGAAGGGATAAGGCTACCCATTCCAGTATTCTGGCCTGGAGAATTCCATGGACTGTATATCCATGGGGTCGCAGAGAGTAGGACATGACTGAGCGACTTTCACTCACTCATGTGTACATGAATAAATACACTGGATGACCATATATGTATATACATATATTTGTGTGCATCAGAGAATAATATATATACACATAAATATACATGTACAACCCCCCACACATGACAAAATAGAGGGAGGCTAGTTATATGTGATAATATATCTTCTAAATCTAAATTGTTATGAGTCCAAATCTAGAAACAGCATGGTAACTTTGAGGAGGAGCACCCTTTCAAAATTGTCATGATTCAGAGAACCATGCCATAATTTCTATATCGTTGGTACAGATTTGGTTAGCCAGTTGTGTTAAGTTAGAATTTAAAATTATCAATGTTAATGTCTTATACTGTATGGTGCATTAAAATTAAATTATTTGTGGAAAATAAGCAGTGCCATTTAAAAAAATTTTCCATATGATGGTACAGTTTGATATTACCTCATTTAAGGATTTCTCTTTATTTCTTGCTCATTGTCCCTCTTGACTTAATAGGGGTACAGACATAAGATTTTAGAATTAGAATTTGATTGTGAGTACATAGCTAATGTTAACGGCATAAATATTTTGTAGTAGGTATAAACGGAGAAGGAAATGGCAACCCACTCCAGTATTCTTGCCTAGAAAATCCTATAGACAGAGAAGCCTGGTGGGCCACTGTCCATAGGGTTGCACAGAGTTGGACACGACTGAAGCGAATTAGGATGCATGCATGCATTGGAGAAGGAAATGGCAACCCACTCCAGTGTTCTTGCCTGGAGAATCCCAGGGATGGAGGAGCCTGGTGGGCTGCCGTCTGTGGGGTCGCACAGAGTCGGACACGACTGAAGTGACTTAGCAGCAGAAGCAGCAGCAGCAGTGGGTATAAAATGAGGTATGAGAAAAAACAATGAGGTATGAGGCAATGAGCAGTAGCTCTGGAATCTCATATATAATTGCTGGTCTGGAGCAGACTTTGACACATTTCTAAAGTCTAAAGCTCAGGAGAAAATTAAGGTTTGTAAAAGTATGTATGAGAAACATTGAGGTAAATGGATTTTGTATTCAACAATAGTCACTTGAAATGTTTTCAGACCATATTGGAGAAAAAAAATTCCTACAGGTAGAACACCAGTTACCTGTTTTGAACTTTTTTTAGTGGGAAAGACAATTATTTGTCTATTTTGGGCCTACATTTAGTCTTGTCTAAATACAAGGAAAGAGACATATGATTAATTCTATTCATTTCAGAGTATTTAACTGTATAAGAACCTTATATTGCTTTTTTCTTTGCAGTTAAAAAATAATGATACCGAGAAAATATTGAGTACTTACTATCCAGGCATTGTTCTAAGTGCATGTGTTACATTGATTTACTTAATCCTCCACTAACCCAATGACATAGGTACTATTATTAACCCTATTTTATAGATAGGAAACTAAGACACAGAAAATTAAAACAACTTATACAAAGACAAGTTATGGAAACAAGTTTCAAACTCAAGGAAACCAATATTAGACTCAGTGCTTTTAACAATAAAGCTAGAATGAAGTGAACAAATAAAAGGTAAACTTAGTTTATATCAACCTTGGACTTGGATGGAAATATTAAAAATGATATCCATATAAATCAATAAACTTAAATAGAGACCCAAAAACATATTAGCAAAGGAATTAAAACCAGATGTTGATTTTGGACTTTGATTTCACTGTTAAACTAAAAGGGTCATTTAATCTTTAACACTAGCCCTAATTTTAGAAAATGCTTCTTTTTTGTATTTTGGTAGATATTAATAGTTTTAAGCATTTTTTAGGACTAATCTATTTTTTGCAAAGTAGGAATACTGTTAATATCCATCTATTACTTTGAATTAAGTTCATTCAGCATTTACAGATTCATTTTCATTTGAAAGGCATAATGATTGTCCCACCCATACAATATCAAATTAGCTAGGCATTTGAAATAGTGATTGGCATATTTTATATCTGATGCTTTTTACAGTATTTTCTGAAGAAAGAGGCTCTATGAAACCCCTCTGATCTTAATTCCAGATTTGAACACCCAAACTTAGGTTTTTAAAACATGCATTTGGTTTTACAGCACCCTCTTGAGATTAAATAATTACATGAAGTTAGAGATTCACAGTATCTCCTTCCTCGTTAGCAGCCTAAGCACAAACTTTACTGTCAGTTTGCTGCCTTTGGCTTCCTGTGCCCTTGATGTTCCCACGAGTTTTGTCGCCAAGATTGTAGACAGATAAAGCCAGAATTACTTTTTTTTAAAGGCATGTGAACATCATTAGCAGCTAACAGGTGGTCATTTCATTGTCCAGTTTCTCTGTATAACATGGGAAAAATATGTACTCTCAGTGAGTGAATTCAGAAAGTTAAGTGCTTAAATATACTCTCCTTTTAAAAATATGATTCTAACCTGCCAACACTATTAAGTACTAATCAGATATTTTAAGATATCAGTTGAGTCTAACAGACAAGAAGCCAGAACATTCGATGTGAGGGCCAAATCACTGTGGGAAATTCAGGACATCAGCATGGGATGAGAGTGGGAGCGCTGCTCTCCAGGGACGGCTGTTATGGAAAGTGGAGAATCAATCAAAGAAAATGCTAACATATTTTTCCAAGGAAAGAGAACTGTCTTCCACTGATGGCAGAGAGGAAAGCCTCAAATATAAACCCAAAAAGTCTTGGAGAGCTTTCTCAACTTTTCTGAGCTTTACTCTCTAGATCTATAAAAATGGATCTAATACTGTCCTTGCCGCATCGACTGAGAATGTGAAATTAGATATGTAAATACTTAGTTCACAGCAGGCACTCAATAAGTAGGAGCTCTTGTTATTATCCTCTGTGTCCCCAAGCAGATGGCACCAAAATAGGGCGTGAGCCAAGGGTGGTGTCTGATGGAAGATTGGAGCAGGGCATATATACTTCACATCCTCTCTTTGAGTGTAGAGAAAATAGGGGAAAGGAGCCAGACCTGTATATGGGAGTTATGGTTGCAAAAATCTAAATATGAACAGCTGGTCTTTCCCCTGGCCACTCCCCAGGTGAAAATGGCAGCCAGGGCATTCTTGGGAGCAACACACCAGGAACTCATACAAGGGAGCCAAGAGATACTCTTGATTCTTTTATGCCCAGAAGAGCAGGTCATTAAGAAGTCCCAGTTGATGGAAAGAATTCAGCATCTAGACATTTCACCATTGCTTTATCCATAGCTCTAGTTTACTCACTCATTCGTGTATTTATTGTTCTTCATTAATAGGTATACCTAAAGGCACACCACTAAAATTCTTGGCTCCACTCATCTGTATTTCCAATTTTTAAAATTATTTTTGCATTTAGGCTATGTATAAGGAATAATATGTCTCGGTCTCATCATTTGCTTGAGCTGTAAAATCTATATATGGGAATCTTGAATAAATTTTATGAAAAATTGATACTTGGCATTATAAATAAGCACCCCCAAATGAACATAAGTTAGAAGAATAAAATCAGATGTAATAGAATCAAAAGCAAATGGGTTTCCTTTTAGCTGTGCTTTGATGAAAGTATCATAAAAACCAAAAGTGTTCTGGGTAAAATCCTCAAAGTATTTAGATATTAATTTCCTAATTCCACAGCCTCTTACCAATGTGTAATAAAAATGTATGTACAAGGCTACAGGAATAAAGATAAGAATGGAAGAACTGGATTCACATATTTATACAGTCTAGAAAATTTAAATGCTTGTGAAACTTTAGTGATATCTTTGTTTACAAATTTGCCTGCAAAGTAATAATGATCACACCAAGTTAAAACAAGTGTGATAGAGAAGGCAGTTAATTTCTGTACTAATCTAAATGATTATAATATTGGCCATCCACAACTGTGAGTAGACTCTGTTCTCAAAATCCAGTTTTAAACTGATTGCTTAGACCTCAGTGTATTTTTCAAAAGGAAACTGTATACCGGCCACAGAAGCACACTTGAATCTTAGGCAATCATTTTGAATGTTGTTTTTAGTAAACAGTACATTCTGAATTTGTTGCACCTCTGGCCCTAGAAGATCTGCCTTTCAAGTAGCGTTGCTTTCCATCTGATTTCCTTTTTCCTCCTCCCCCACCCTTGCACCAGCTCCACCAATACAATTAGGATTCTCAGAATGGCTTTGGCCAGGAGGTTCCTGGACCCTGAAAATCCCCAGTGATGGTAGGGAGGGAATGCAAATACTCGAAGCCAGAAGAAATAGTGAGAAAATGAGAGGAAGGAGGATTGGAGAGGAAGTTTTTGCAGCAGGGGCGGGGGAAGTGAATCCTCAGCTGTTCTATGTAAGAAGTATGTATACTGACAGATTAGTCTGGCATTGTCCCGAATGCTAACATTTGTGGGATCTAGGTGGTATCTATAGAAGTGATCATGGTGCTATCATTTTCTGTTTGTCCGAAAGTTTCACAATTAAAAACTGGAGCATACACACACAGACAATTAAGTATTACTCGTGTTCAAAATTCAATAAAAAAATATACATATTTTCAAATTGCAGTTTGAAAATTTTAAAAGAAGGATCAAATTTTCTTTATATGAGTTACATTAAGACCTCTTTAAATATAAAACATCAAGTCACTGTTTTCCTCCTTTTTCTCCAAACTCCAGTATATTTTCTCTTATGATTATTGTGACCTTTCTGATAACTATATAATTAAGAAAATTTATTAAAATGTTTATTATTATCCAAAATGGAAAAGTCATACTAGTTTCTTGGATAGATATGTAGTTAGCAATTGTTTGAAACATATTGTGAGGGCTGTTATGCAGACTCATATAAATATATATTTTAAAGTTTCTTCTTATTAAGAACTTTGTATGAAACAGCCTAATCTTGCCAATGCATGAAAGTAATAAGATGAATAAGCCATCTGCCAAGAAAATGAAAACAATATTAAAATTGCACAAATAAATTATATCTATCTTTGAAAAAAGAGAAACACTCTTACCTGGATACAACAAAAAATCATAATAATTATGTAGAATATTATGGGTTATTGTGTTTTAGTGAGTTTCAGATTCAAGTAAGATGGTCAATTATCTGATTCTTTTTTTCCCACTAAAATCAATATTGGTACCCTGGCACCAGTTTCATTCAATATCCAGCTGAGAAAAATAAACTGTTGAACTAAAGTGTGAAAATAAAAATAATTTTGTTTTACTATAGTTATAAGACAGACAATTTCTGAGAAACAGTGAGTGTCAATTCTCTTCTTGATTATTTTTTACAGGTTAAGGGAGTTCTTTATTTCAACATATTCCAATTTGGTGAAGAAAAAAATAAGTTTTAAAAGGACATTTACATTGCCAAAGCTGGAACATTATGAGAAAAAAATAAAAACCCAGTGAAGATTAGATGCACACTCGATAATCAGGCATCTGAATTACTTTGTCAAAACAGTATTTTTCATAAAGGTTCCAGGGCTTCACCAAGGCACTGTGTGACCACAGCAATTGTTCTGACATGTGTTCCCAAGATAGTTAGCAGCAATTCAACTTTCCTGGGGCCCATAGATTACAGACTCTTCAAAACATTCAGTTCTCCATGAATCATCGGATAAGCAGACTTAGTTATAAGCTGAGCAAAGAATGTTCTGATTAATCTCTTCCTTCCCATCCAAGGGGTTGATCTCGCTCTTTGACCTGTGGGTGTCCATTGTCATGTATCTTGTAGCATCAGCTACTCTGAAAGTCTATCTAACCCTATCAGCACTCAAGCACTAGATCACCCCGTCTCCTCTTGACCCTGGCAGTAACTCCCTGACCATATTTCCCCTTAGATGAACTGCATTTAATCAATTTCTGATTTCATTAGGTCAAATGGCATCTTTCTTTCAATAATAGGCCAAATCCAGAGGGCTTCTTTGCTCTAACTCTACAGCAATATTTCCTTAGCATTAATACACTACTTGGATTGTAAACAACAGAAAAAATATCCTTTGATTTCCTTGGAAAATTTCTCCTCTCTTTATTCCATGAACCTAGAATGGGCATATATTAATATTTTCTTGTAAAGTTAGATGTATAATATTTGTTCACCAGTGTCATATCAAGTTTATAGTATATTAGCTAAGCATGATATTTAAAGCATTCTTATAGAGAATCCCTGGGCAGAAAGAAAGCATTCTTTTGAATGCAAGTGATCAACTCTTTTTGTATATAGAATTTATTTGGTATACTCATTGTAGATTCTGGTGTATAGGAATAATGCTACTTTTTTTCCTGAAAATCCTTTAAAAAAAGTAATTTGCTTTTTAATCCCTTTATTTGGGTGTCTCAAATAAGCCCAAATTAGGCTTAGGGTAAACATTTAATTGTAAACATGTATAATCTATGCTGTTTTTTTGGAAAATAAGTTTATTTCTCATTACTCATTACTTTGTAAGTCCACATCCATGTAAGGAAAATCAGGTATTGCTTTCATCTCAAAGTATGAGTTGTATCCAAAAATACTAGCTTTTTTCATCCAAATTCAATAAAATGTGATCTATAACATTAGCTTCCTTCAAGAAATGCCTTGTGGATGACTTGAGAATGGTAAATCAGTCTGCCAATTCATCTTTCTTTGATTATATAAGTAGAACCTGAAGCCAAATACTCCTGCTACCCAATTTCAGTACTGTAAATAATAGATTCTTTTGTATACAAAATTAATTGACCTGAGAAAATAGAGGTAAAATAGGAGAGGCAATGGTCAAATACAAAATATAAGACTGGGAGAGTACCATCAGAGATGGTGTCCTCCAAAAGTCAAAACTTATGAACAATTTCTGATCAAATTACTGCACTGGAATGACTCAAGTAAAAGTTCCTCAACAGAAAGGTCTTTATGGAACACATGTAAATCCATGGCTGATTCATGTCAATGTACGGCAAAACCCACTACAATATTGTAAAGCAATTAGCCTCTAACTAATAAAAATAATGAAAAAAAAAAAAAAAAGAAAGGTCTTTATGACTTGGGTCCCCTTCTCTGGTTGTTTCCCATCCCTCTCTGACCAGGTCTTCTCTTTGCTAGATTAACATCCTGTTTGACTCACCTCAAGCTACACTTCCTCCAAAAACTTTCCCAAATTTCTGTGGTGAGTCAGGAGATCCTCAATATTTAGTACCTATCTCTACCATTGCAATAGACAAAGTGTATTACAACAAGCTAGGTATAAATGTCTGTTTGTCTGTCCACTAGACTGCTAGACTCTGAAGAAGATTCTGTCTCGTTTACCTTTATCTACAACTAGCAAAGTGGCTTGATATTTGAAAGTACTCAGAAATGTGCAATGATAAATTAGTGAATGAATAGATGAGGATATTCAAATGATCATTACTAATATACTTCTCATTCTGTGCTAAAAATTAAGATAAAATTGCTAAAATATTTTTAGGAAAGTAATAGATTATTGCTTCATCCTGGCTACTTGTGCTAGTTTGGTATTTAAAGTCAGTATTTGTATGCCTCTCTGAATTTTCTCTTAGGACTGTGAATCTCAAAGCAATGATTTTTTTTTTGTAAGTCTCATGCACTGTACCTAGCAATATCATGTACACATATATGTTTTATCATACAATGAAGGTAAAAATGACTAAGATTTAGATGAAAGAAAAGAGAAAATCCTAGTTCCTTTGCTTAAAGTTACTGTCCTCTCAGCATCTTTCTATCATGCCTTCTAGCCTCCAATTTTAATTGAGAGAATCACTCTGGTTCATAGTAATTCTTGATGCTGTCCTGTGGGCTCTGACTTAGAATTTACAAGGCTCTATTGGAGACAAGGAAAAAGGAGAAATTCTATAATGAGTAATAGTAGTTTTGATAATTTTTAGAAGACTGAGAATAGTTTCCTCTATGGTTAGTATATTTGAAAAAATCTAGGAAATTTATGAAAATCCACACAAAAGTTAGAAAAGTGTACATATCTTCTTCAAAAGGTGGTTGGGATTATGTTGAAAAGTTGTGTCTAAGACTCTGAAATTGTATGTACACTCTTTACCTCCAAAATAAACTAGCCATAAGATTTGGACAAGTTTCTTAAGTTTCTGGAAACTGACTTTATAGGTAAATACAGTGGATACTTTTAATATAAATCCAACATATATATACACAATATGAGTATGATCTAAGGAGATAATTTTATTATATATATTAGATCCAAGGATAATATATATACTATATCTAAAATATATCCAAGAACTATTTTATTACAGTATAGATATCAGACATAATGATTTCTAAATGGGCATACTCTGAGTAAAATAGTCATGACCTTTGTCTGCTATAAATTCATCAAATCTTCTCTCTAGAAATATAACAGGAATGCACTTTGCCAATGATTTGTAAGGTTGGCAAAATCAGACTAAATAAATGCAGAATTTATCAAAGGCTTATTTTTTTAATATCTTCATTATTCTATTGATTCTCATAGCATTATATACACTTTAATCTTCCCTTTCCTTAGGGGATTCTGAGTGTTATGAGGAATAAACCATTGGTTTTCCCATTCCTGAGTGTGAATCAGATGTTGTAGCAATCTCTGGAGATTAAATGTCACCCAATGTCACTCACCTATTCTTTCTTGCATAAAGGAACAAAATGATTAAATGGTAAAATTTTGACAAAAAGTTATATAATTTCACTTAAAAAGCAAGGAAAGAGTTTGTTTGATTTTAATGTTTTATACATACATATATGTGTATATATGTATATATACCTAAAATTCTACTGTATATTATATATATGCACATAAATACATATACTTGACTTCCCTGGTGGCGCAGGCAGTAAAAGTGTCTGCCTACAATGCGGGAGACCTGGGTTTGATCCCTGGGTTGGGAAGATCCCCTGGAGAAGGAAAGGGCAACCCACTCCGTTCTTGCTGGAAAATCCCATGGACGGAGAAGCCTGGTAGGCTACAATCGATGGGGTCACAAAGAGTCGGACATGACTGAGCAAGTTCACTTTCACATATACTCACATGAACTAAGATAAATATCATAACTGACCTGGTGATAAAGAGATAGCCTTTTTTGACTGAAGTAAAAATATCAAAACCACATGAATACAGAGCCACTTATAAGGAGTAAACCAAAAGATGCTAAAAGTCTGGTCTCTCGAAAGCACACTCTTATTTGACAGACTGGTAGGTATCCTAGGATGCTCCTATATCTGCTCTACCTGGATGAAGGGAGTTGGTATGTTGCAGGGGCAGTCCTAGTTGACCAAGGCTTTTGTCATTTGCTGAAGCTAGGATCCCCCTGTTCCATTAGACTGCAAATGCCTGCGGTATAAATCATGACCTTCTGATGATTACTTCTTTTCATCCCCATTACCTAAGAGCAGAGTCCAAAATATAGTGGCGTCCAGTATTAAAGGTCTGAGTGGGTGTGGGGCGACCCAAGACAGATGGGTCACGGTGGAGAGGTCTGACAGAATGTGGTCCACTGGAGAAGGGAATGGCAAACCACTTCAGTATTCTTGCCTTGAAAACCCCATGAACAGTATGAAAAGGGAAAAAGATAGGACACTGAAAGAGGAACTTTCCAGGTTGGTAGGTGCCCAATATGCTACTGGATATCAGTGGACAGATTACTCCAGAAAGAATGCAGGGATGGAACCAAAGAAAAAACAACACCCAGTTGTGGATGGGACTGGTGATAGAAGCAAGGTTCGATACTGTAAAGAGCAATGTTGCATAAGAACCTGGAATGTTAGGTCCTTGAATCAAGGCAAATTGGAAGTGGTCATACAGGAGATGGCAAGAGTGAACATCGACATTCTAGGAATCAGCGAACTAAGATGGACTGGAATGGGTGAATTTAACTCAGATGACCATATATCTACTACTGTGGGCAAGAATACCTTAGAAAAAATGGAGTAGTTATCATAGTCAACAAGAGTCTGAAATGCAGTACTTGGATGCAATCTCAAAAATGACAGAATGATCTCTGTTCATTTCCAAGGCAAACCAATCAATATCACAGTAATCCAAGTCTATGCCCTGACCAGTAACGCTGAAGAAGCTGAAGTTGAATGGTTCTATGAAGACCTACAAGTCTTCTAGAACTAACACCCCAAAAGGATGTCCTCTTCATTATAGGGGACTGGAATGCAAAAGTAGGAAGTCAAGAAACACCTGGAGTAACAGGCAAATTTGGCCTTGGAGTACAGAATGAAGCAGGGTGAAGGCTAATAGAGTTCTGCCAAGAGAATGCACTGGTCATAGCAAATGCCCTCTTCCAAAACACAAGAGAAGACTCTACACATGGACATCACCAGATGGTCAACACCATAATCAGACTGATTATATTCTTTGCAGCCAAAGATGGAGAAGCTCTGTACAGTCAGCAAAAACAAGACTGAGAGCTGACTGTGGCTCAGATCATGAGCTGCTTCTTGTCAAATTCAGACTTGAATTGAAGAAAGTGGAGAAAACCACTAGACCATTCAGGTATGACCTAAATCAAATCCCTTATGACTATACAGTAGAAATTAGAAATAGATTTGAGACTAGATCTGATAGAGGGCTTGATGAACTATGGACAGAGGTTTGTGATATTTTACAGGAGACAGGAATCAAGACCATCCCCAAGAAAAGAAATACAAAAAAGCAAAATGGCTTTCTCAGGAGGCCTTACAAATAGCTGTGAAAAGAAGAGAAGCGAAAAGCAAAGGAGAAATGGAAAGGTACAAGCATCTGAATGCAGAGTTCCAAGGAATAGTAAGGAGAGGTGAGAAAGCCTTCCTCAGTGATCAATGCAGAGAAATAAAGGAAAACAATAGAATGGGAAAGACTAGATATCTCTTTAAGAAAATTAGAGATACCAAGGGAACATTTCACGCAAACATGGGTTTGATGAAGGACAGAAATGGTATGGACCTAACAGAAGCAGAAGATTTTAAGAAGAGGTGGCAAGAATACATAGAAGAATTGTACAAAAAAGATCTTCATGACCCAGATAATCATGATGGTGTGATCACTCACACTCACCTAGAGCCAGACATCCTGGAATGTGAAGTCAAGTGGGCCTTAGGAAGCATCACTACGAACAAAGATAGTGGATGTGATGGAATTCCAATTGAGCTATTTCAAATCCTGAAAGATGATGCTGTGAAAGTGCTGCATTCAATATGTCAGCAAATTTGGAAAACTCAGCAGTGGCCACAGGACTGGAAAAGGTCAGTTTTCATTCCAATCCCAAAGAAAGGCAATCCCAAAGAATGCTCAAACTACCACACAATTGCAGTTATCTCACACTAGTAAAGTAATGCTCAAAATTCTCCAAACTAGGCTTCAGCAATACGTGAACCATGAACTTCCAGATGTTCAAGCTGGCTTTAGAAAAGGCAGAGAACCAGAGATCAAATTGCCAACATCTGTTGGATCATCAAAAAAGCAAAAGAGTTTCAGAAAAGTATCTATTTCTGTTTTACTGACTACACCAAAGCCTTTGACTGTGTGGATCACAATAAACTGGAAAATTCTGAAAGAGATGGGAGTACCAGACCACCTGACCTGCCTCTTCAGAAAGCTGTATCCAGGTCAGGAAGCAACAGTTAGAATTGGACATGGAACAACAGACTGGTTCCAAATAGGAAAAGGAGTACGTCAAGGCTGAATATTGTCACCCTGCTTATTTAACTTATATGCAGAGTACATCATGAGAAACGCTGGTAGAGGAAGCACGAGCTGGAATCAAGATTGCCGGGAGAAATATCAATAACCTCAGATATGCAGATGACACCACCCTTATGGCAGAAAGTGAAGAAGAACTAAAGAGCCTCTTGATGAAAGTGAAAGAGGAGAGTGAAAAAGTTGGCTTAAAGCTCAACATTCAGAAAACTAAGATCATGGCATCTGGTCCCATCACCTCATGGCAAATAGATGGGGAAACAGTGAAAACAGTGGCTGACTTTATTTTTCTGGGCTCCAAATCACTGCAGATGGTGACTATAGCCATTAATTAAAAGATGCCTACTCCTTGGAAGGAAAGTTATGACCAACCTACACAGCATATTAAAAAGCAGACACATTACATTGTCCACAAAGGTCCATCTAGTCAAGGCTATGGTTTTTCCACTGGTCTTGTATGGAGGTGACAGTTGGACTATAATGAAAGCTGAGCACTGAAGAACTGATGCTTTGAACTGTGGTGTTGCAGAAGACTCTTGAGAGTCCCTTGGACTGCAAGGAGATCCAACCAGTCCATCCTAGAGGAGGTCAGTCCTGGGTGTTCATTGGAAGGACTGATGCTGAAACTGAAACTCCGATACTTTGGCCACCTGGTATGAAGAGCTGACTCTTTTGAAAAGACCCTGATGCTGGGAAAGATTGAAGGCAGAAGGAGGAGGGGTTGACATAGGATGAGATGGTTGGAGGCATCACCGACTCAGTGCATGGGTTTGAGTGAACTTGGGGAGTTGGTGATAGACACAGAGGCCTGGTGTGCTGCAGTCCATGGGGTCACAGAGAGTCGGACACGCATGAGCAACTGAACTGAACTGAACTGAACTGAGTCAATAAATAAATGACTAAGTGGATGAGATGAAAAAACAAACTGATTTGAACTTTATGAGAAAGGAGGGGAAAGGTTGAAATGTGAGTGGTGGGTGTTTTAGATTGGATTTCTCCAGAGGCAGTCCTAGAGACAAAGATTTGAGTGCAGATAATATTTTGGGGGAAATCTTGCCTGGTAACTCAGCTGATAAAGAATCTGCCTGCAATGCAGGAGACTTCGGTTTGATTCCTGGGTCAGGACGATCTCCTGGAGATTGGATAGGCTACCCACTCCAGTATTCTTGGGCTTCCTTGTGTGGCTCAGACAATAAAGAGAATTCGCCCATAGTGTGAGAGATCTGGATTTAATCTCTTGGTTGGGAAGATCCCCTGGAGAAGGGAACGGCTACCCACTCCAGTATTCTTCCCTGGAAAATTCCATGGACAGAAGAGCCTGGCAGACTACAGTCCCTGGGGTTGCAAAGAGTTGGACACTACTGAGCGACTTTCACTTATCCCTGGAAACACAGGTAGTATATGGGGAGGCGAGAGCCAGGGAAGGGAAGGCAACAAAGAAAAATATAAGTTACATGGAGTTTAATGCTGCTGTGAAATGCTAGGAGCTTTTCAGATTGAGAGGAAAGGAATAGCAGAGAAGAAAATGGGTACATATTAAGATGGGAAAGAAAGAACTATAGAACATAACATGTTTGGAGAATACCCTAGACTAGTGATTCCAGAATACACAAAACATTAAAGCAACAACTGGAGATTAGAGTGAAAATTAGCAGAAAACTTTGGGAAATAGTCTTGCACAGAATCTAAGAAATTTGGATTTACCCTGTAAGTAATAAGAGCTAGTGAAAACTTTCCTGAAGGCAGAGACATTTACAAATCTGATCTTCAGAGAGAGAATTTTGACGGAAATGTGGAGAATGGCAAAGAGACAGGTTATATACAAAAAAGTGAAAAAATTAAAGATAAGGAGATAAATCACGAGAGTATTCCAGTGGACCAAGTAAGATGGACTTAGTCAAGAAGCGTTAGATATTAATCACATGCAAGTGGAATCATACAGACTGAAACTAGGCTATTGGACTGGAGAAGGGAGAGAATACCAGAGGTTTCTGAGGCGATATTGACAGGTTTTCTTAACATGTATTGAAAAGATTTTTGGCAGTTCCCGAATACCTATTGCTTCTGTGGTCTGGATAATAGAGACATCAGTGTACCTCAGTGTTCAGTGAAACTTGCATCCTATGTCTCATTCTCTTAGGGTCTTACTAGATTCTTGCACTTGAAGTGGGGTCCATGGACTAGCAGCAACAATATCACTTGGGATCTTATCAGGAAATACAGAAATACATCCCAGCCTCATTAAATGGAATCTGTATTTTACCAGGTGATTTATATGCACATTAAAGTTTGAGAAGTTCACTCCCATATGACAAAAATAATTTCTCTCAACACATTTTTGGAAGTTGGGAGCCAGAAAGTGGCCTTTGAGGCTCTGACAAGACCTGCTTATGTAGAAGAGCTATCTGCTTTGCCTTTGTGTAAAATAATCCTACATATGGTTATTATCATGTTTGCCATGCGATTACACTGATTTTAGTTGTCCATCCGTGTTAAATCGCTTCAGTCGTGTCTAACTCTTTATGACCCCATGGACTGTAGCCCACCAGGCTTTTCTGTCCATGAGATTCTCCAGGCAAGAATACTGGAGAGGGTTGCCATGGCCTCTTCCAGGGGAATCTTCCTGACCCAGAGATCAAACCTGGGTCTTTTATATCACCTGCATTGGCAGGCAGGTTTTTGCCATTAGCGCTGTTGGTGAATATTTATTTCATCTTATCAACCTCTTTCAACCCTGATTGCAGACTAAGACAGAACCAATTTACACTATCCTCATAACTTTTGCCTGGGTCACACCCACGATATGAAGTCTGAATTATCCATGTCAGAAAGTCAATAACACTAGCCAAACAATAACAATAATGAAAATTAAGCCAAGAGTAAACTACCTTCACCAAGACAAACAGTGAAGAAATGAAAGCTCCAAACAAGGAAGAGATTCACTAATTCTCTGGATGTGCTCACGTGCAAAGTATATCTGAAATGCTATTTACCTCTTATTTCCCATTTGACTCTTTTGGGAACATATGATGTTATACATAGCTTTCTTTTGTTATTTCTCTTTGCCAAAGGCAAAATAGTAGTATTTTATGGCTTAAATGTCCCTTATTTTGATGTTCTTAGGTGCCTGAATGTGTTTCCCATTGTCCTTTCAGGTTAGCTGTCATAATTGTGAATGAGCCATGACTTACTCATAGAATAAGTTCATATGTTGTGCCTGCCAAAACAATCAAGGCCTACCAACTTGCACCTTAGTGAAGCACTTTAGGAAAAAATGCAGAAAAACAAAAGTAGGCTCACAATTTAGTTATCAAAAAATAAAGGACATATCCGTATAAAGTCTGATTAATCCTTCTAGTAAAGTGAAATTGCACTTGCCAGTGTGAGGTAATAATAGTCATCTTGGAAATAAAGCATGATTTTCTCAGATCCACCTTTGTTTATTCCAGGAAATGCAAATTAAACTGAGCAAACGATAATCTTTTCTAAGACTCTGCCTCACAAATTTGCCCCTAAATGCCATCTTTTAAAGTTGGGTGAATAGTAATGAAACATATTGAAAGAGTATCCTCAAAACTTTAGTAATGCCTGGATGCATTTCACTTACTTAGTTTTATTACTCCAGGACAGGTTACATAAAAATAATTAATCTTCTTTTTTTTTTCTCATCAGTACCTAGGTTTGTTATTGAGGTTCTATGCCTTATTTTTAAATTGAGCATAACTGATTTCACCGGAGGGGTTGACTGAGAACCCATGCAATTTTTGCTTAACTCATTTTTATTGAACAAAATCCAGAATTTTAGTCAAGAAGCATTAGATATTAATCACATGCAAGTAAAATTTCCTTTACCTTCCAGTATAACAATAGTGGGTCATTACAGAATGATAAAAAGTGAGCTCACTTAATACGCTTTACAATTGCATGAAAGCAATCATTTTTCATAAGTCTTAGAAGAGGCTTTTAACTATTACTTGAAGAGCATATTGGAATATTAGAATGTATTATGTTGTATTATTATAGATGTGACTTGTGAATTGAAAAAAAAAAAGTTCTCTGATTTGAGACTCTTAGAAGTTATCGTTTTCAGCTTGAATAGTTTTCTTTAACACAGTTTGTGATTCTATAATATTTTTTGCATGGCAAATAGAGACCTTTTTGCTGAAATATAAATTCCAGTATTATTTCTTAATTATTACACTCTTAATTTTAGCAAAAATTAGAGGAGAAATGCAATGTTTTCTACTGCAGTTAAGTAACAACAGTTGGTGGTACTTAATTTAAGGTGAGTCAGTTTCGAGAAAAAATTAAAACAAATCCCTCCTCTAAATTATTATCGCCTTTCTCCTTCCTTTTCTTGTAACCACTTCTCATCTTTGACTTTGAAACCCAACAGTTTAAACTTGGTTCTTATTTCAGTGGGCTAATCCCCTTTCATAAATCATGCTCAAGAGCTGAAATAATTTGCACATCATTTAAAGAGTATTTGCTTTGAAATATTCACCTCAAGCCCTTTTGTATATCCTTTCTCTCTAAAGATTTGTAGTATTTGTTTTGTTCTCTGAGGTATAAAAGACCTGGATAAACTTTATTCCTGTTGTTTCAAGATTAGTTAACGAAAATGCATATTAATTCAGCAGGGACTGGAACAAACCTCAGTAAAGATGATCATACATATGCCTCTCGGGAATAGCAAAAGTACAAAATGTCAGTCTTCAAATCTCCTCAGACTTGCTCAAAGAAGCATTGAGGGATTTAAATTTCCAGAGTATGTCTACAAATGTATTTTCTTTGTTGTGGAGAACAGGAGCCATACTGATTATTTTTCCCAAGAAAATTGATTCTACTTTTTGTTTAAATAAAAATTAAGCTATCTACAAAGTGGCTGTTCAAGAATACAGGGAGAAATTGTCACAAAAAAAGGTAAATTTAACATCAACAAATTATATTCCTGACATGCCACTAAATTTTTAATTTCTTTTGTTTCAGAAGTCAAATCCCCATATACATTTTAACAGAACATCCATATCCATTTTCCGTCAGAACAACTGGAATTAAAAGGACCGCATAACATCAGAGTTAAACACATTTATGGGGGCTTCCCCGGTGGGCTAGTGGTAAAGATCCTGCCTGCTTATGCAGGGTGCAGGTTCGATCCTGAGTCAGGAAGATCCCCTGGAGGAGGGCATGGCAACCCGCTCCAGTGTTCATGCCTGGAGAATCCCATGGACAGAGGAGCTGTCCATAAGGTTGCAAAGAGTCGGACACAACTCATGCAGGTAAAGTTCAAGGATACGTTTAAATGTATAAACTCAAATTTTCCAATTTGCTAGTGAAACCAGAAAAAAAGTGTCAATTTCTCCAAATAATATATCTGTTCTGTATGGGAAAATGTGCCCTATTCTTTTCCTAAACTGAAAATGCCATAAACTTTGGCACATAAGTGCTTACCCGGAAATGACTGAGTGGATTCAGGAGTAATAAATCACTATATGGATCCAGCCACCCACATTCTGGTTCCACTTCTCTCCTTTACAAGTGTAGTAATAGACATTTCCATAGTCCTCAGGGTGCCAAACTTTGCACCATTAGGAAAATCTGCAAGTAGCTTGATTTATCTTCCTCACTCAGTTAGCTAAGACCCAACTAAGTAAAAATCAGTAGGAATGAACTGGACTTGTTAAACTTTTCTAATAGGGAGATGCAACAATTAGAACTTTCCTCCTTTGCCACTTCAATTTGCTTTGGATGTGAAGCCTCTTGTGAAAAATATTCAGATGAGATCTCAAATTATAGGTGCATGGCTGGATGATGCTGACTCTGAGTTTTCATTATACACAGAGGATTGTCTGCTGTTTGCAATTAATCCAGACACAATCCTCTTGGTACTTGGGGAGGAATGTGGAAGAAATAGCCATTTTATAAGTTGTAAACTCCTAAATTACCCTAAATTAGAGACACTATTAATCGGACACTTAGATATAGATAGGATCTGCTCATTGTGTAGGCTCATCTTCCCCTGATGGAGAAATCAATTAAATATTTAGGATGTGGAATACCTTCCAGGTTGGATAATGCATTTCATTTAAATTATGGCCCTCCAATTCGAAACATTAAAGGGGATCTTAACGGATGGAAGCACATTACTGTCTCTTGGATTGGGCGCATTAACACTTTAAAAATGAATGTGCTTCCCAGGATTTCCTATTTGTTCCACCAGCTGCCTGTCGATGTGCCAGATAAACAGTTTAAGGATAAGTATGTGAAAGATGCATGTGTAACATTCTGTGTTCTGAGGTGCACTCTTGGAGGAGAAGCCCCCCGGCTGTGACCCCCCACTTTGGATGATTTTTCTCAATGTCCTAGCAATCTAAAATGGAAGGGCTTATTTGATCATGGGAGAGTAAGAAGGAAAACCTAAAAAGAGATGCAGTTAGTCCTCTCATAAAGGTTCTGTGTATTTCTAATCTTGTATCTTCCAAATAGCTAGTGGCTATTACCAGAAAATATTGGGACAATATGGTAGAATTTGAAATAAACCTAAGCTTTCCAGTTATATAAATCATTGCTAGGAAGATCATCATTAAATGATCATTCAATGACCTATGCCAAATTTATGAATAGTATTGTAAGAAGGAAGTTTCCATATCCCCTAAGCTATAGAATTATGGTATAGAAATAGCTAGTGTTTGGGAGTGCTACCTATGCTGTAGGCCCCATTTGAAGCAGTGTACATGTTCTCTCTCATTTAATTCTGTGAATAAACCTATGAAGTACAATGGTATTATCATCACCCCCATTTTACCATGTGGTAAGTGAGGCACTGAATGGCTTATCAATGTGCCCAAGGTTACACAGCTGAAAAGAGGCAGAGTTAGAATTCAAAACCAAGCATTCTGCCTCTGCAGCCTGGAGCCATAACCATTGTTCTGTGACGATTCTGGGTTTGGGAATGAGGCTGAAGTTTTCGCTACTTACTATAATAGAACTATAAACTTGATCCAGTCATTTAACCTCACTCATGTTCTGTTTTATAACCTTGAAAATGGCTGTCTACCACACAGAGTTGTTTAGAAGCATAAATTAGATTATGCAAGTAGAGTTTCTAGCAGTGCTTCACATAAGAATTTAATAAATGTTAATACTGACGTTGGTACACGTATTTAATTTTGATCTTTAGTATTTTGAAAAGTCTTCCTAATTTGGTTAAGGAAAGGTTACCTTAGAAATAGATGACTGAGTTCTCTTAGATTAACATATTTTCAAAAATTCTTTTGGATTTATAGGGAAAAAATAGCATATGGAATGACTTACAGAAGACTGAACTCTATGTAGTCAGTCTGAACTTAGTCATACGTCGTCCTTTTTTTGTTTCCATTTATAAAAGTCTTGATTCAAAATTAACATAGATATATTATATTAGCTTGCTCAGTGAAAACAAATTTATCCAATCATAAAAGAGATGATGAAGATAGGGGTCAATTTCTTTGTTTCTAGAGACAGATTCCTCTTGCCAAATCTGATATGCTTCAGTGCATTTGTCTTACTTCAGAAGACAGCAGAAAACTCAAGCTAACTGGTATAATTAATATAACTTGGATAGTCATATTGAGGGGGTTCAGCTTTGGCAATATAATGAGGAATTACAAAGTTCAGTGGAGTTGTAGGAATTTGACTGAAATTACTTATCAGCATTTTGCCTGGGAATAAATAGAAAAGGAACAAATTGATCCTCTCAAAGTTGGGTGGAAAGAATGTTCCAGAAGCCTTCCTTTGTAATGACTGTCATTGAGGGGCCCTGAGGCCTCTTATTTGTTAGTAATTGATACCTAGACTTCAGGCTCAAATGCTAAAGAAACTGCTATTTTAAGGGCTTGTCAAGAAGTCAGGAATTAAGAGTCCTTTTTTTCCTACCCAGCCTTTCATGAGTCTTTCACTATTGGGCCAAGATCATTGTAAGTCAAGGGTGAATCATACACAGATAATTTTCCTACTAGGAAGACTATTGGGATAAAATCAGAATCTGATATTTAAAACCAGAGATATGCTTTATTTGGCTCAGAAAACAGCTTAACCAGCCACCAGTCTACATTTATTTGCTTGTTTCTATGGAGGTTCTAACAGAAACGTAAAGCTCTTCATTGTCTCTTAAATTCTGCTTTTTTTCCACTGAATAGCTAGAAACAAAATGACTTTAGATGGCATGGTAATAAAGAAATGAGACCCAGGCTCAACCAGATACATCAGCCTATCAACTCTGAAAACCAGTGAAGAAACAAGAATTTTCTTTTTGTTGTATTTGTTACATTTCCCCCTCAATGTATTCATTACATTCCAAATACAGAGGAATTAAAAATGTCCCTGTACTATAATATGTTCATAATATAAATGGACTAACTCAGATCAGAATGATCTAAATCTGGGAACTGAGAAGAGACAAATAAGCTCTGAAAACTGATATCTGAGAGTAGTGGGAGCAAGTGCTCAGTTCAGGCATTGAAGTCACAGGCACTTATTGAAGAATTATTTGTGGTGTTTGAAACACTGAAGTTAAAGAGGTTCCAGATGCTCTCAATTCTACGTTGACTAACAGTGTTTATGGTCACATTTTAAGTAAGCATTTCCTATTCTCTATCAAAATTAATGATGAATTTACACATGAAAAATTGTTATAATACACTATTTTGATTTTGTCAACAAAACACATACAATAATGACTGGTTAAATATGCTTTTATATGGCTTCCTGGGTGGCTCAGTGGTGAAGAATCCGCCTGCCAGTACAGGAGACAGTTCAGTTCGGGTCAGTCGCTCAGTCGTGTCCGATTCTTTGCGACCTCATGAACCACAGCACACCAGGCCTCCCTGTCCATCACCAGCTCCCAGAGTCCACTCAAACCCATGTCCACTGAGTCGGTGATGCCATCCAACCATCTCATCCTCTGTCGTCCCTTTCTCCTCCTGCCCTCAATCTTTCCCAGCATCAGGGTCTTTTCCAATGAGTCAGCTCTTCCCATCCAGTGGCCAAATTATTGGAGTTTCAGCTTCAACGACACTGGAGACTTGAATTCTATCCCTGGGTCAGGAAGATCCCCTGCAGTAGGAAATGGCAACCTACTCCAGTATTCTTGCCTGGAAAACTGCATGGACAGAGGGGCTTTGCAGACTGCAGTCCATGAGATCACAACGAGTCAGATGCAACGGAGCACAGCACAGCAAATGTGACCTTGGCAAAGTATTTAGCTTAAGTTTACACCTTGAAGTGTAATTGAAGTCTCACATTGAACTGACCAGAAATTTTGCATTAACATTTAGAACAAACTGCTGTCTGTGGAGTGTTAAGTAGTGCCATGGGCCATGGTCTACCCAGAGTTCATAAGGGAAGAATTTGATAAGTCAGAATGCTGCAAGCTTCAGTCCTAGTGTCATTTTTCATCCTCAATCTTCTAGAGGCTGGAATTGTTTCCTATCTGGCCCTGGAAATGAGGGCCAGTGATAGAAACAGTGTTAAATGACCTAGAGCCCAGCTGTTAGGAAGCAAGTGCTACTTTAAGTGCAGATTAGGCTAGCAGCTCACCTGATTGTCCAGTTGCAATGCAATGATGGAATGTCTTGATACTAGAGACAGATGACTTAGATGTAGGTAGGTCCTGGACCTACCTACCTGCCCGGACTATCTTTGTGACTTGAGGAACATTTCCTCATAGATTCACAGTGAAGAATAAATCACTTAGTCCCTGAAAGTGCTTAGAACACTGCCTGGAATACAGCATGTGCTGTTAAAATAGTAATTATCCTTATTAGGAACTCATATTAGACCAAATAAATCTAATAGTCTATAAAACTTGAATAACTTTAAAAACAAATGGTAAAAATATAAACCACAGAGTAAGAGATTAATTGGAGGTGATAGAAAATTTTTAAATAATCATAAATAAAATAGCAATTTTGAATTTTCCATTGTCTTATGTATTAAAATTAAATACATTAGATAATGATATGAGGGGCAAACAAAGATGTAAAGTGATATGACTAGCATTATTTCCAAAAAGTTAAAGCATTTTTCTCTTAGAGGGAAAATAATTTCTATCAGCCTTTGTATATTAATATCAATGTTAATAAAAATATAGACAGCATGTGTTGCTCTAATTACAAAGCATGTATTTTCTCATTTTTCATCTTTAAAACGCCCTATATAATACATTTATATTCACTTATAGAAGAGGAAACACAAGCATTTTAATTTCAGAATATATATTATAACTTAAGCATACATTGTATCTTTTAGACTTTGTATAATTTTGTTTTTATTTCCTCTCACCTTTTTTTAAGTTTCACTTGCAAATATGTATAAATAGTTATATTATTAAATGATTTTCATACATGTGTTTTGAAGGATAAAAAGATCTGTATACAGATATAAATGCATGTGTGCCTATATAGTAAATAAAAATAAAATTTAAGGGCCATATTGACAGATGGGAAAAGTACAAATGTCAAAGAAAGCTGATTTAGAAATTAATATATAATAACAATTAAACTCTAGTATTTATTTATTTAACAGATGGTGAGTTAAGAATTAAAAACAAAATATTAAAATGTAATTTCATTTTTAAAATTAGTGAGATTATTCTATGAACTTGTTCAGAATTTGTTATTTTTTAATTATATTTAAATTAACTCTAACCTTTAAGTTTTCAAAGAGTTATGTCTTTTATTAAATAGTTCCTGTTTAGAAATTATCCTATGTACAAATATGTAGTCTGAAAATATAATATTTAATCCAAGAAATATATCCATAAGATTATAATGGAGATAAAAAACTTTTCATGTATTTATATTGTTGATTACTAAATATATATTAAACTTTGTACCCTAAGTACAGACATAATACCTTATTTTAAAATATCCTATATAGTATTTATTATTGTCAATCATATACTAAAGCCACAAAGAATTTTCTTAAATCCTAAATTCAGAAATTATGAAGAAATAGGACATGAATAAGATATAAGAAAATATAAGAAAAATTGAAATTGATAACAAGATACTAAGCAAAATGCCTGAAGTCACTTATTGGTTAAAATAACATTTCCTTCCATTGCTTTTTCCTAAGGAAGAGCCCAATAAATGTCAAATGTAACAGTATGCAACCAAAGAATTATTCTGAGGCAAATGCATAGCATTAAATGTTTTTAGTATTAAGAGGAAAGTTAAACAATTCTGAACTTGATTCAAGAAATATTTTTTCATAACTAAATATAAGTTATTTAGAACTCCAAAGGTAAAAGTGATAAAGCTAAGAAAACCAGTAAATTATAAAGCAAAAATTAATATTAAACTAAAAGTTAGTTCTTTGAAAAACAAATATTATTAAGAATAAAATGAAAATAAGTGAAAACTGTAAAAGAACATAAAGCACAATTACAATTTAACATCTGAAGCAGATCCAGAAGTTAAATTTCAAGACAGTAATATATAAAGTTGTGTTCTGATACAGAGAAAACCAGTGAAATATTGTATTTTAGAAAAATTAACCAAAAGAAATGAGGAAAAAGTGGAATATTCTAAAACACCTCTTCAGAATTTTCCTTCACACTCTTTCAGGTCTAAAAATGTACTGATGTCAATTTTATAAAGAACCCATAATTTTTCATGACATTCCAAAGCATACAAGTGATTAATGAGAAAAATCCTAAGTTACCCATTTAGACAAGGAACTGAAAAATAAAACGATAAAGAGAATATACCACACCTGCAGCCGCAGCTGTCGTGAGCAGCAGGGGCTGTCTGCCCAGAAATGAAAGCTAATTATGACCAGATTTTCGATCTGGATTTCCCAAGAAGTTGCTTAAAGGAGTCAGCTCGGAGACCTGCAACCAGGCTGTTCTAGCGCTACCAGCAGTGTGTTCAGAAAATAGTATAGAGAAAGGATTTCCCTGTTGAAGGGCTAGTGATCAGAGGCCATGGGAAAAAAAGTCTGAAAGTTCCTAGTACTCTTAACTGCTGAAAATGGACTCCTCAAATTTAGAAGTTAAAATTAAGAACTTTGTCAGTTAAAAATCATCAAGATAGACATCTGTTTGATGAATAGTTTAAGAGAAAAGAAAAAATTTCCCTCCTTCCTAATGATGTTCTCTCCTTTGGGAATGAACCATCACTCATTGCTTTGAAGTCAAGGCTCAATTGCTTTGGCATCTCACCGCAACTAAATATGCTAACACGGAATAATTGTTTTGGAATGATGGTTGTGATGTTTGATCTGTGATCAGCTTGAGATGTAAATAGTGATAAACTCATCAGGATAGTCAAGGCCACCTGACCTCTTCAGTCTGGCTGTTAAGTACACCATACTTTTGTTTTTGCTTTAATGGAAGTAATTAGCTAGATCTTTTTTTAGCCTTAGAGAAAAGTGCTCTGAAAATCATCCTAGCAAAGTAGTTTCAATGTTTGGAGGCATAGTTTTCTATTTTTATATATCAGTTTTTAAGATTGCTATTAGTGTGGGTTAGTCAGGAGGCAAACAGCTTTTAACAGCCTGCTGCCTTCCTTAAAAAGGCTGTCAGATTGAGACTTGAGGGCGATTCTCTCTCTGTATATAATGATATATACTACTAGTTTTATTAATTTTATATAATGGGGCATGCTACTAGTTTTATTAATTTCACTTTATCCTCTACGTATGTGAAGGTACGAATGACACGTCTGGAAAAATACATATCCAGGGACAAAACACATAATTTCTTATCAAAGAACTGAACTACAAAGATTTAGGAGGCAAAGTACTTCAACAGTGATAAATTAGAATCTTTATTTTATATTAACCAAACCTCAGACATGAAGCACAAATTATGGTTTATTCCTTGATACAATGATTGCATTGGGGATATTAATTTCTTTGTGGACATGTGCTCAGTCATGTCCAATTCTAGTGTGACCCCATGGACTGTAACCTGCCAGGCTCCTCTGCCCATGGAATTTTCCAGGTAAGAATCCTGGAGTGGGTTTCCACTTCCTTTTCCATGGGGTCGTCCCAACTCAGGGATCAAACACATCTCTTGGATTGTAGGTAGATTCTTTACCACTGAACCTCCAGGAAAGCCCCATTATTTTCTTTACTATCGTCTTTTTTTTTTCCTCTCTCTCTCTCTGTTGGATTTAATTCAAGAAATGATACAGTTTTCTACAAAGATTTTACCTCAACCTTGATCCTTTTTAACTAACATATATGTGTGATTCCTCTTTTCTTTAACAAGAAGAAAATGAGCGTAGGAGGAGAAAGATGAAATATTGCCACTTAGAGGAAACTTGAGAAAGGAACCTGGGGCGCAGATGGCCTCTGCTGTCTCTGCGTTGTGCCATGATTCAGGAAAGGGGCTGTATCCAGTTGAACAGAACAACTGACAACTCCCCTAGTACTTCTGCCACCCCTGTCAGTCAGGTCAGAGGGGAGCAGACGCAGAACATAGGTAACATACCTGACTTCAGCCCCAGGAGAGAGGCCCCTTTTGCCGGGGGAAAAAAAAAAAAATTAATCTGAAACAAAGCCTTAGCCTTTTCTTCAGGCTTTAAAATGTTTATGGAATCTAGAAGACATGGCCCATCTTTAAATTGAAACGCTTGAACATTTTCTTCAGATTTGGCTTGTACTGTGAAACCATCCTTTCACTTTTAGCACCTCTGTGGGGCAGTAAATGTATGATTTGGGATTTTCATTCCTCTGAACTTGGAGGAAATCCCAGGGATATGTATCGTTTCTTCATTTGGGCTACATATTATAGGAAAAACATAAGGATTAAATGACTAGTTTTATTATAATTATAGAAAATAATTTTCCCCCATCATTAAAAGAAAACAAACTAAAGTAATGGAATATATCTATAAATGTAAGAGCATTGGTAAATTCATCAGGAAATTTTTTTAACTGTCAAAAACCCTGCTGTTTTTCAATATCCATTTTCTTCAGCATGACTTATAGTATCTTTGTCTATAAAGAAGAATTCAATATTTGTAAAAATGAAGGTACTAGTTAATTCTACTTCTGAAGTTGTATACATGATTCCCCTTTGGGGTGTCTTCAACATAGTATTGAACAAATAGGCATTAATGCTTGTTTACCATTAAAAATAGACTATTCAGCAAGCACACATGATATGTAAAAATGATTATTGTAAAGTGTGACTCATTATCTCCATTCAGCCAGGGGTTTTTGTTTTCTTTATCTGGATTTTTAAATTAATGTGTTTTATGGTGAAGTTTGCCTTATAAAAATAACAGATTAAAGTTTAACTCTGGAGAAAAACAAAAAGGTTGAAAAGAAAAAATGATTCCGAATCATTAAATCATCAACAAAGACATGATAGGAAAACCCAAAACCCCACTGAAGGTTAGATACACTTCACATTTCCAGAGGACACAGAGAACAGAGTCCCATCCATCCATCCATCCACCCATCCACACATTCATTCCGTATATGAGACACTGTTCAATGCAGTTATAATTCTGAACAGAATGGATTAGTTAATGTTCTTGGAAAATGTCTCACGCATAAGGGAATGCTGGTCCTGATATCAGGGCTATGTGATTGAGAATCGAAAAGTAGTTCAGGATTATACCTAATCAACCTTCTATTTTTATGGAAGACAAAAGTTAGACTGAAAGCCTCTATATAAGTTAGAGTTCAACCAGAGAAGCAGAACCACTATTAATGAGAAGGATGCACTTCCTTGGTGGGTCAGCAGTAAAGAATCCACCTGCAGATGCAGGTTTTACCCCTGAGTTTGGAAGATCTCTTGGAGAAAGAAATGGCAACCTGCTCCAGTATTCTTGCCTGGGAAGTCCTATGGATTGAGGAGCCTGGAGGGCAGACATGATTTAGCAACTAGACAAAAACAACAGGGACGGATGGGTGGACAAACAGTCCCAGAGAGAGAGACAGAGAGAAAAAGAGAGGGGAGGGAAGAAGAGAGAGGATAGGGATTGACAGATAACGAGGAACCAAACTGACCTACAGGCTTGTGGAGTTGGCTAAGTCTGCAGGCCACAGGGCAAGTAATCGGAAAGGGAAGACCGCAACCAGGCTGGAACCTCATAAGCAGAGGCTGAAGCTACTTATCCACAGACAGTCAGAAAAGAGAGATGAAGCCAAACCTGGAATTTCCTGAGCAGGAGTGCTTTGGAGTCTCTGACCCCAGGGAAGACTTCAGCCCTCTTTTAAAGAGTTCAGCTGATTAGATTTTAAGAAGTGTATTTAAATAACTTCTTTAATTTATTGAATTGATGTTAGGACCATTAAGAAACAATTAAAATTTATTTAATTGTATTTATTGTAATGGTAGCTAGTAAGTTAGATACAATTTGATACATCTAAGGAATAGACTGAAATTATAATAATTAAGAAAAAATAAAGGTCTAACCTTTAATAAACAGAACAAATTGCATTGGTGATTGAGGGCATACAAAAACATAACTTAAAATGAATTTTTATTAATATGGCAGACATATTATGGCAAACATAGAAAGAATAAGTAAATAAATAACCCTCTGTATATTCATGTAAATTTTGAAAGCTGTTCTTAGTCTTGCCAGACAAGTTATTTATATTTCTAAATGTATGTAGCAGAAAATTCTGTGACAATTTCTAGTCAAGACAACTTCTGTTACAGTGGAAATGATGTAATCAAGGCTAGTTCGGCATCTTGTTGATGATCAAGACATCTCAAGAAGTTTGTTTTTGAGCTAATTACACTTCTAGGGATTTTTATTATAGACTTCACCCTCATAATGTTTCTTAGATTTTTCCCTTTATCAAATGTAATTATGATATCAAAATCCTATTGATTTTCTTTAGATTTCCACATCAACTTAAAGCCTTTTACTATATTATTTTCCATTATCTTATAAGAAAATCCTTTTCATGTTGTGTAAAGCAGTGATGGCATTTTCACAGTCAAGCATTATTACAAATTTTACTTTTTTAAACTTTTTAAAGCCTATTTAAAAAAAAAAAAACTAGTTGCTTAGGTTAATGAATGATTTTTTAGCTTTAAAATGTTGCAGTTTTTCTCCCGTCATTCCCTCGAAATGGCTCCACTGTCCCTCACATTGCTATTTTCTTTCCCTCTTTCTTATTTCTTTCCCCCTTAAACTCCTATTTTTGTTCTTCTGTGGCTGGTTTTCCATTAACATTTAAAAATACCCTTTAATGAGCATTAACGAAAACATCCGATAGGAACAAAGGAGGGGGCAAAGGAAGCTAGAGAGGGAGGAGAAGAAGGAAGAGATGAACAGTGGGCATTGCTATCAGTCTTCAACTAATTTCTGCAGCTGACTCTCATTTCCAGAGCTGGACCAAAATTCTATAGTATTGCTAAGGTGACCAAATCAGAGAAAAGGAAGGATCTTAGTAATAAGAAGTCTGCAATCCTTGGAACATTGATTACTGCCATAATATTTACCTTTAATCCTTGGAACATTGATTACTGCCATAATATTTACCTTTAAATGTAGTGAATATGGGCTATTGAAAGTACAGGGAATCTAGTCACTGTTGGTCTGTTTTTAAATTAGTTTTTTTTAATTGAAGGATAATTGCTTTACAATATTGTGCTGATTTCTGCCATATATCATCATGAATCAGCCATAGACATACATATGTCCCTTCCTTCTTAAAACTCTCTCCCACCTCCCACCATATCCCACACCTCCAGATTGTTACAGAGCACCAGCTTGAACTTCCAGAGTCATACTGGAAATTCCCACTGGCTCTCCATTTTCCATATGGTAATGCATATATTTCCATGCTACTTTCTCCATCATCCCACACTCTCCTTCCCCGACCCCCTACCCATGTCCACAAGTCTGTTCTCTACATCTACATCTCCATTGCTGCCCTGAAAATAGGTTCATCAGTACCATCTTTCTAGATCCCATATATATGCATTAATACATGATATTTGTTCTTCTCTTTCTGACTTACTTCATTCTGTTTAATAGGCTCACGTTGATCCAGCTCATTAGGACTAACTCAAATATGTTCCTTTGTATGGCTGAGTAATTATTGTACAATGTGTGTATAGTAACACACACATTGTGTATATGTGCAACTTCTTTATCCATCTGTCAATGGATATCTAGGTTACTTTCATGTCTATTGTAAATAGTGCTGCAATGAACATTGGGGAACATGTTTCTTTTTTCAGTTATGGTTTTCTCAGGTTACATGCCCAGTAGTGGGATTGCTGGGTCATATGGTAGCTTTACTCCTAGTTTTTTAAGGAATCTCCATACTGTTTTCCATAGTGGCTGTATCAATTTACATTCCCATCAGCATTACAAGAGGGTTCCAATTTCTCCATACCCTCTCCAGTATTTATTGTTTGTAGATTTTTTGATGGTTAGCCATTCTGACCTCTGTGAGGTGATATCTCATGGTAGTTTGGGTTTGCATTTCTCTAATAATGAGCAATACTGATCATCTTTTGATGTGTTCATTAGCCTTCTGTATGCCTTCTTTGGAGAAATGTCTGTTTCGGTCTTCTGCCCACTTTTTGATTGGGTTGCTTATTTTTCTGATATTGAGTTGTATGAGCTGCTTATATATTTTGGAAATTAATCCTTTGTCAGTTGTTTCATTTGCTATTATTTTTCTCCCATTCTGACGGTTGTCTTTTCACCTTGATTATAGTTTCCTTTTGGTCTTTATTGATTGTACTGTATTTTTACACTACAACTTACATAGTATCCTTATTTACACTTTAACAGAAAGCTAATACTTTATATTTTCCAGTTTAACAATCTAAATGCTGATATATTATATATTAAAAAAGCAAAAATGTTTGAAAATATAATTACATTTAGACATTAATCAACAGAAAGAGTATAAATATGTTTGCTTTTCATTACTATTTTTGACATCTCCCCACATAAAAACTAACAAAAGGCCACCTTTTGTTATATTAGCAACAATGATATTTTCAGTTAGCTTCACTATCTCCATTTGTGCTTAGCTATGGCTTAGGCACTTTCTGCAACCCCAGCTTACATCAGCTAGCTCTCTAGTTCCTCCCTTGGAAGGCAGAAAAATCCCTCTATTGCGTTTGATAATCTCTGTCACTCTTTAGAATTCTATTTAACAGAAAACCTATGTGTGTCAGTCAGCAAATCAGTTCCTTGAACGGTGAGGACCTAACATAAAACCTGAATTCTTCATTTCCTTTGTTTTGTCCCACTGAATGGGGGACAGAGGGAGGGTTGGGGTCTCAGCAGATATCCCCAAGATGTTAAAGTTACCCCAGAATAAAATTTTTATTTTGATCAGCTACTGTGGTGGCTCGAATGGTAAAGAATCTTGCCTTAGTTTGATCCCTGGGTTGGGAAAATCCCCTGGAGAAGGGAATGGCCACACACTCTTTAGTTATCTTGCCTTCAGGATTACATAGACAGAGGAGCCTTGTGGGCTACAGTCCATGGGGTCGCAAAGAGTCAGACACGACTGAGCAACTTTCACTATTGTATTTTCAGTCTTTCATGGTTTCCTACATTCGTATAGGAGGATATAGTATTGGGGCCAAACAATACAGGGAGGTTTGGAAACAGTTGGCTTTTATGGGCACAATCTTATTCTTTCCATATTCACTTTTTTTTAAATTATGAAAATGAAGCCAATTTTTTTTTTCAAAACAATGCAGCTTCTCAAGACTCTTGGAAAAGACAGCTTGGGTTGAATCTTTTTTTTTTTTTTTTCAATTTCAGCTTCTGAGAAAAAAAAGTCAGTTGTATAAATTGAGCGTATATATTTGTCCAAACATTCATTGTGTTTGAGTATTAGTGGAAAAGAGTATTTCACGTGATAGGCTTTGTCCCCTGGTTTAGTTCTTCAAGTTCCTGATTCTTACACTCATAAATCAAGCATATTCAGGCACAAAACAGGTAATTGAGGGGAGCCATTTGCTGGGTAATACCACCCTCTCTTTTGTGCACACATTTGCAAATGTAAATGATTTGCATCTGTGCAGACACCCTTGAGGGGCTTGTCTATCCTCACATCATTTTTAGACATCCAAGAAGTTTCTTTGTAAAACTCCCATTCTGTGATGCCAGATGGTTGATACAACCCTACAACACCATATTTTGAGCAAGGAGGACCAGTTTAGCAGGTAGATGAAACAACACCCGTTAAAATTATTGTCACATCTCCCGATTCGATAATGGCAAAATGTACTTCTCATCACATGTTCATTCCAACCACAAAAATGAGTAAAATTGATATGGTTTTCCTTTTACACTAAGAATTGGGCACAGCTGCTCCCTTACAAACATTAAAAGGAAAAATAAAAGATAATAACATCTTTAATTTCTCATGTTTCTCAGCATCTCTTAGAAAAACAGCTTCGTGATACATGGCTCAGTGGCCTGAAAATACCTACTCTTGCTACACTTCTAAGCAGTGTTTTCCTTCCCTTTATAACTTGAGAGAGGGAAGATTTCTAGCAAACCTGACTTGGGGATCTGAGGAAGAGAATCTGAAAACTTGAAATGATCCCTTATCATGCTGTGCAATTATTCCGGGGCACTTTTTGCAGTGTTTTTGTTTGATCACTACCCTATACCATTCATTTACCTTGTTTGAAAAAGAAAAGGTTAAAGTAATAGCTATATGCATGACAAATATTAAGTAAAGATGAATGTTTCAACTATTTGTCATACTGTCACTTATTTGTTTTTTCATACAAAATTGAAGTGCACTGACCTGATAAGTAATTGTAATTGGTTTTGGACTGTATAAAATTCACAGAATTATATATATATTAAATTAATGTGTTAAATAACAAAATAAGCATTTTTTACTAGATTACAAAGCCTTTAAATAAATCCAGGTGTCCAAAAGTGTTGCTTCCCTTCATTAGAAGGATTGTTTAGGAGCTTTCTTGAGCCCACCTTCAAATCACAACACAGACATAATACATAATTCAGTTTACTATATTTTCCCATTTGGGCTTACAGATCTTAGAGACACAAATATTTTAAAAGAAGAACAAGATTTTCATGGAAAAATATGAATTATACAGTAGTTTTATTGAGTCTTTATTGCTAATGTACATGGGGTTCAGAACCATAATGACGATATTGGGCACTTAAGTCATTAGACTGTCATATTACAGCAAAATTATTTGTACTATATAATCACTGTTTCCTTTTTATATTACACATATCTAAGCCTAGTTCATTTATCTTTGCCATTACAATACTACTTTGTTGTTGTAAATACCTATTTTTTTAAGGATCATTTGAGTATGTTCATCGTAGTTCAAGTTCATGTTTATTAGACCTTTGCCTCCTTAAAGCTGGGAAACATGATTGAGGGACGTTTTCACTCTGCCTCATGGTGTCTTGTTGGATTATGTATTGCTGCACTGTGTCAATGGCCATATAGTTAGTATATTAAGTACACATTAAAAATTTTGAGAGGAATGGGATCCAGTTTCGTTTTTTAAACCAGCGTTTCCATCATACTCATATTTAAGACACACTCTTATTCTTAAAATTAAAGTGAAGTTATGTTTGTATTTATCTTTTTTGAGGGGGGTAATTGATGAACACATTTAAATACTTTCTAGTGATTTTTTGCAATAAGAAGATAATCACTTGGGGGGTGGGCGGGGAATAAAGCTGAACCTGAAAACTTCAGGTGAAAATCTTTTGCAAACATTAGGTGAATATGGCTTTGGTTTTGAGAACTAGATCGAAGGTTTCATAAACCTTTTAGAAATGATATTGATTATTATTATTCAACTAGTCAAAGTGTTTTCTCAGGATTTGCTTTGCTTGAAATCAGTGTCATGATGGATTATTTGTCTTATTATTAAATGCTAGGGATTATGGAACAATATAGCTCATCTGGCCCATAGATGCTGTGTATTCCTTTGTAAGTGTGTGAGAGAGAATGTGTGTGTGTGTGTTTGTGTGTGTGAGTAATGTGAAAGTTGAAAGATGTACACACTTCTGAGTTTGAATAATTTTTGGCTGAGATTATGTGGATTGATTCCTATACAGGGAAATGACATAAAAGTAAAATCAGTAGTCTATTCAAATCATGGTACAGTCACATCAGCTAAATATCGGGAAATTAAGAGCAAAACCAAAACTTAAATTAACCAAAACCAATTTATTCTATAGTTAAGCACACACTGTCGTGTGTATGTCTCTAACTTTTCTCACCAGAACAAAACCTTGATTTGTGTAATACACTATAAACCAGACAATTCCCATCCAGTCTTTCCTACATTAAATAGATCATCTGAACCTGGCCCTTTGTGATAATTTAAAATTTTTACCTTGCCATGAATTTTCAGAAATCAAATAAATTTAGTATGAGAGAGAATCAAATAAGCATTTGAACTATTATAACAATCCTGAGCAGAGGGAATACAGCTTATTTACTTAAAGCACCCAGCACCCCTGAGAACCTGTAGTTAACTCCTTCACTCCTCCCAGATATGTTTAAAGGTTTGGGTATAAAAGTTCAGTTATGGTGGAGAGATGGCTAGCACATGTGAAATTTTGACAGAGCAGCACTTGAAAGTGTTAGTCGCTCAGTCGTGTCCAACTTTTTGTGACCCCATGGACTGTAACCCACCAGGCTCCTCTGTCCATGGAAATCTCCAGGCAAGAATGCTGGAGTAGGTAGCCATTTCTTTTTCCAGGGGGTATTTCTGACCCAGGGATCAAACCTGGGCTCCTGCATTGCAGGCAGATTCTTTACCATCTGAGCCACCAGGGAAGCCCATACAAAAATTCAGAAGCTTAATTATTACAGATAATATAATAGAATGTGTCTTGCTTGACTTCCTCTACCAACCTAAGATACAAAAAAAAAAAAAAAAATCACCTTATTTTTTTCCTAAGTGTTGTCCCTTTTAATGAATCACTGTGGCTCCCCCTGCAATTGTCTTACTCAGACACTTAACAGAAACCTAGATGGAAAAAGAACTGAAAAGACAAATCAATTCAGAAGTGCTCTCTGGTTTTGGTGACTCTGATTCTGGAAACATGACTTTGTGGCTTTCTTTTCTGACACAGTGTTGCCCATTACTATGGTAACATCTCTGAGCCAGCTCACAGTACCAACTGCCAGCAATGTTCAGCTGTGGTTCCAGGGGATTGTACCGATGTATGCCCACCTTCCCTGGTGGCTCAGAGGTAAAGCCTCTGCCTGCAATGCAGGAGACCTAGATTTGATCCCTGGGTCAGGAAGATCCCCTGGAGAAGGAAATGGCAACCCACTCCAGGACTCTGCTGGAAAATTCCATGGGCTACAATTCATGGGGTCGCAAAGAGTTGGACATGACTAAGCGACTTCACTTTCGCTTTCACTTATGCCCACCTTCACACATGACACCTAGAGGCTTGCTTTAGAACTGTACTGTCCTGTATGGATGCCACTGGCCACAAGTGTTTATTGGACATTTAAAGTGGGGCTAGTCTGAATTGAGATGTGCTGGCTGTAGGTATGGCATATATACCAGATTTCAAAGACTTAGTACAAATGTCTCACAAATAATGTTGATTTTAATTATATGGAGAAATAACAATACTTTGGATGGATTAGGTTAAATAAAGTATACATATTATTAAAATTAATGTCTGACTTTTCTTTTTTAATGTGACGTTGTTCAGTCACTCAGTCGTTTCCGACTCTTTGTGACCCCACTGTAGCATGCCAGGCTTCCCTGTCCTTCACAATCTCCCAGAGCTTGCTCAAACTCATGTCCATTGAGTCAGTAATGCCATCCAACCATCTCATCCTGTATCAGCCCCTTCTCGTCCTGCCTTCAATCTTTCCCAACATCAGGGTCTTTTCCAGTGAGTCAGTTCTTTGCATCAAGTGGTCAAATTATTGGAGTTTCAGCTTCAGCATCAGTCCTTCCAATGAATATTCAGGACTGAGATCTCCTTGCAGTCCAAGGGACTCTCAAGAGTTTTCTCCAACACCACAGTTCAAAACCACCAATTCTTCAGTACTCAGCCTTCTTTATGGTCCAGCTCTCACATCTATACATGACTACTAGAAAAACCATAGCTTTGACTAGATGGACCTTTGTTTGCAAAGTAATGTCTCTGCTTTTTAATATGCTGTTTAGGTTGATCATAGCTTTTCTTCCAAAGAGAAAGCATCTTTCAATTTCATGGCTGCAGTCACCATCTACAGTGGTTTTGAAGCCCAAGAAAATAAAATCTGTCACTGTTTCCATTATTTTCCCATCTATTTGCCATGAAGTGATGGGACCAGATACCATGATCTTCGTTTTTTTGAATGTTGAGTTTTAAACCAGCTTTTTCACTCTCCTCTTTCACCTTCATCAAGAGAGTTCTTCACTTTCTGCCATAAGGGTGGTGTCATCTGCATATCTGAGGTTATTGATATTTCTCCTGGAAATCTTGTTTCCAGCTTGTGTTTCATCCAGTTCTCCATTTTCCTGATGTACTCTGCATGTAAGTTAAATAAGCAGGGTAACAATATACAGCCTTGACAATATACATCCTTTCCCAATTTGGAACCAGTCTATTGTTCCATGTCCAGTTCTAACGGTTGCTTCTTGGCCTACATACAGGTTTCTCAGGAGTCACGTAAGGTAGTCTGTATTCCCATCTCTTTAAGAATTTTCCGCAGATTGTTGGGATCCACACAGTCAAAAACTTTGGTATAGTCAATGAAGCAGAAGTAGATGTTTTTCTGGAATTCTCTTGCTTTTTCCATGATCCAACCCATATTGGCAATTTGATCTCTGGCTCCTCTGCCTTTTCTAAATCCAACTTGAATGTTTGGGAATTCTCTGTTCATGTACTCTTGAAGCCTAGTTTGGAGAATTTTGAGCATTACTTTGCTAGCGTGTGAAATGAGTGCAGTTGTGTGGGACTACTTACATATGTGGACAGTGCTGGTCTAGGTGGTCTGCAGTCACAGATCAGAATCAGTCTCCTGAAGAAATAGCCTCTTTGTATGTGCATGTTTGTCTGCTTAATTGATTCAGAGAATGGAGTTGATATCATCTTCACCATCCTTGTCATCCTTATTATCATTAGCCATGCAACTGTCCTAGCTTTACAGTTTTTTTCCTTATCTTTCATTCACCTTCCTTCCCATAAATGCCACCTAGGATAATTTTAATATATCCTTGAATGTGTCTTTAAAATATATTTAATTTTTTCATATGAATCCTATTTTTCTTACTTAAATAAGATAATAAGGATAGCAAGATAATTTTCATTCATATTTTTGAATAGATAAATAAGAAAAGAATATCACAAACCACAACTCTTTCTAGATGTTCAGGGTTTGAAGAGAAAGGCCTGAGGGTCAAGATATGTTTCTTTTCTCAGACCTTTGTGGATGTAAACTCAGACTGTTATTCAGTGATAATAACCTATCATAATTCCCTTTCTTCATGAAACATTAAGTGAAGGTTTTCTTTCTTAGAACCTAGGGATTTATTCAGAAGTTGCAAAATGTTGAATAAAAGAAATTAGAGCTTTGATTTTTCTAGAAAAAGATTCAGAGTATTCTTCTATTCATTCAACAAATTTATACTAAGCACTTACCATTTGCTCAGGTAGTGGAATTAGTCTCTAAAAAAAATCAATAAAATAAAATATGGGCAAAAATCCTGCTCTTGGGGAGTTAACATTCTATTGGGGGGAAATAGATATTTAAAAAGGAAGGAAAATATGTATTAGTGAGATAGTGAAGTTCACAAACTTCAACAAATGAACCAAGGAAGGGAGGTAGCACCTAAGTGGGGAAGGCTTGCAAATTTAAACAGAGAGAGAAAACCTATATAAAGGTGGTATTTAAGGAAAGACCTAAAAGAGGTGGGGAAAGTAGCTATGCAAATATCCCCACAAAGCTTCTGTGTCAGAGGAAGCAGCATGTGCAACGGCCCTGAGGTGGGATGTGCTCAGGAGAGAACAAGAAGGCCAGTGTAGCTAACGTAAAGTTAGTGACTGACAGGTAACTCCATCTGGCCGTATGGTAGCTTCCCAGAGAGATGCTCATTCTGAAGGGTTTTCTTTTACTGTACTGCTCAGAGCTGATCTTGCTTAAAAGTTGTGAATATGACACTATGAAGTACATCATCAGAGCAGAGAGAGCCGCCTCCTCACCCATTCCCTCACTCCCCACCACACAAACAGTTCGGGTCCTCAGATCTTCAGATTCTCCGCTGAGCGACATTCTATCTGCTATTAACCAAATGTTAAAAATGTTAAAAAATCAAGTGTTAAAAAATTTTAATGTGTAAATTATTAAAGTACCTATTTGTGTACCCTGAGGCTACATGGGATGTATTTCTGATACATTCTGGTAAGAAATTCCATTATATAAGACAATGTTGCTACCGTATTTATCAAAGCAGAATTTCTACCAGTTCTATTTGGGTAGACAGAAGATTTCAATCTTTTAAGGTATAAATAAAACATGTTTGTTATTTTAAAAATTGCAATTATTATTATTAGCAGAAGTTGTAGTAACTCATGCATTCATCTGGGGTGATTTATACCACCAGGACACCTAAGCCATCAAAGCTACAATTAATAAACATTCACGCAGTTGGAGAATTTAGTGTACTGTTTAAAAGTGTGAGAATGTATACTCTGTCTCAGCAAGTAATTTCCAGGGCTCTTCCTATGGTATATTGGCATAACTCCTTGCTGACAGCTAATATTAATATAAGCTTAATTTTTAAATAATTACTCCAAATTTCTTAAATGATCTATATATACTTTCTGTTTAGACACATCAGATGCATTGTGATTTTTACTTGTTAGCTCCCGAAGTCCAAGGACTATCTCTATTTAATTCACTTAATAGAGTGTAGTGCAAGCTGCAATTTATGGTGATAATGGTGAGAATGATGAAGATGAAGGAGAAAGTGAGGCAGAGGATAAAGATAGTAATCTGTTTGTGTACATGCAAAGCACTGTGATCATCTACAGCATAGCATTTAATCCTTACAACATTGCAACCAAACTTTTGTATCTCAATTAAATATAATAGATAAGGAAATAGAGATTCAGGGAAGCCAAGTCATACATTTCCTAAGTGGTGGGTCTGGACTCAAGATCAGATCTCATAACATGAATGCCTATGTTCTTTCCACTGTACGTCTTGCACAGACAGTATTCAATTGCTAAACATTTTAAAAACTGAATCCTGACTGTGTGTCGGCCTTGATGAGTGTAGAGGGAGCACCCTTCAGTTCCAAAATATCATGTGAATATCTGCCTCAGCCCATCCTCATCTGTGACTTCAGCATGTATTCCAACAGCAGTTTATCTCATGTGGCCACAAAACTGGGGGAAAAAAAGTGTTTTTGCCAAACTATTATGTGACCCAGAGCACATAATTCTCATTGACCATTCCCTCACAATGGAGCAATTAAGTTAAATTTTCCTTTGCAAGGCCCCACCCTTGATTCACGACTCTGTCCACCTCTGCTTTTCTCAGCCATTACATAAGCCAACACCTGTTTGTGTTGTCAGGAGTGTTTTCAGACTGAAGTCCACAGGTGTTTTTTTCTTTTGTGCCATAGAATGAAAAATAGCTCGACTCGCTTTCCAGTGATCAACTTAAGGAAGTATTTCCTGTTGGAAATTTCTTAACTGAACTGCTTGACACAAATGGGGAGGGAGTCAGATCCTGCTAGAATATTTCTCTTTTACTCTTGGTTCTGCTTTGACAGTTTGAAGGATTAAGGGATAACAATAACAGTAGTTATTGTTATTATCAAGTCTTACTGTGTCTTTCTCACCATTCACTGTGTCCCTGTTGGAACAGATGCTGATGACTACATCTGTTGTGTTATTAAAACTAGATCTTTAAGTCAAAATGAGGATGTGTGTGCATCACCTCATTTTGAGTTTCCTTAATGTTTCCAACCATATTTTAGAAATAAATCCCCAATGCTTTTTTGCTAAGTGCATTTTCCTTTCAATTTTAAACCTGTGTGTATTTTAAAGGTCATTTAATCCACATACTTCTAGTTTCTCTGGTCTTAAATCATCACTGTGTTATTTTTTATGTAAGAGGTACTTAATGTCTCAAGAAGCTTTCAGAGACCTTTAAAACCCAAAGACATTTTTTTTTTTTCCCTAAGACCAGAAGTTCTACTTGTCGAAAGTAAACAAGCTTGTAGAAAATCAGGATCTCAGCCTGTTCAATAGTCCAAAAGTTTGACTTTCAGAGGGGCTGGAACTTGGCGAAATGCATGTTCCCATCCTTTGCTCAATCCTCTCTATTTCCTCCTAGCTTAGGCTGCAACACATGGAGACATATCTAGCAGAGGACTCTCCTCAGTTACATCTGGGTCTGGAGGAGTGTCCTGGCAATTGGCAACAGGATCTTCTCCCCCACCCCCACCCCCAGGGAAAGGAAAGACTCAAAACCCCAAATAATAATAATCTCTTACAGATTTCAGGTTACCAAAAGTTAAAGAAAAGGATAATAGCAAAACACAGCACTGCTGCATGTCAAAAAAAAAGGCTACTGTAGTTCCCCACCCCCACCCCTGCCTTGGGGGATGTATTTTTATGTTATTATGCATGATTATGCATATTAATTTAAATACATTTCCATATTCTATTCAAAACTCTTTTTCTAAATATGTAGAATAAAATGAAATTAATTGATAGCAACGACTGCATTTAAATTCAAATCTAAAACTCCTGATCACTGGAAGCATAGGCCAGTAGGGGGCGCCTAGGGCAACAGTCCTGGCTCCTCTAGAACATTCTTCTGGATTGAGGAAAGTTTTTCCTGGGCTTAGGAAGACATAAAGATGTGCTGACAAAAACCCAGAGATGGTGGTTGAGATATTTGCGATAGAATCTTCACCCTGCTTCTTACTTGGTGGCCTTAGGCAAGTGACTTGAACAATCTGGGTGTCTTTTTCCTCATCTCAAAAGTAAGGAGCATTATGCTCTCTCCAGTTCATTCCAGGCTTAATATTTCATTTTTCTGTGACTCCAGCATGACCTGTGCCCAAGAATGGGATTATCTGATGGTCAAAAACAAGGAAAAGCTTGGCAATTTGTTTACAATTAACTCATCCAGGAAAAGAAATAAAATACTTGGGATAATCATTGAATGGTGGCAGAAAGTAAATCTCCCATCACTATATTTAATACAGTTAATCTGAAGGTGTGACCGAAAAGCAGAAAGCAGTTTCATTTGTCAACGACCTGGGGATCATCGTCTCCAAGAAGGACCCCAGATAAATTTAAAATAGAAAACAAATAAAAGAGCCTATATCCTGACCACATCAAGCATCACAATGATACAGGTCTTTCTGGGTCTTTTCCTCATTTTTTTTTTCTCCTTCTTTAGAAATGTATGTTATGAATTATGATTATTGCAGTGGAGCCAAGTATTCACGGGCTCCAGCTAGATCTTTGTTTAGCAAGCATAAGCTCACTGCCAGCTGCAAATTGCAGCTGTCTGTCAGCATTTGTGAGGACAAACCGCTCCACTATCCCAGATCACTTAGCTGTAGACTGCATATTGTGTCCTCAGTTCTGCTCAGCCCACCCTTTGCATTCTCAATACCCTTCCTGTGGGGGAGGGTCTCAGCAATTCGCGAGCACATTTTGGAGCAAATAACTGGAAGCTTATGTCAAAACGATGCTTCTCATAGAGAATCGCATCCCAGTAAAACTATTTTGTGAGAGACTGACTCTGGCCTGACATTTCCTAATCTCTGATGTCCTGAAAAAGGCATGGGAGGCTGCCACTCTAACAAGCAACCGTTTTTTTAGGACAGAGTGACCCTTACAGAGAGTGCCAAGAGAATGGGCCCAAGGCCAGAAGCCTGCCTCAGAGCTGGGGAATGTGGGGGTGAGAAGGCCAAGGCCAGGGGGCAAAGCCAGAGGAAGGACACGGTCCAGGGTGCTGAGTACAGCCATTCTCCTGGGCTGTAGCATGGAGGAGCAGGAGGCCAGACTCAATGAAATCCTTATCCTGGGAGAATTCCTAGTCTCAAATGTTCAAGCAAATTTGGAACTGTGTCACTTAAGTAGGGAATTTGCAGAAGGATACATTTTGCTTGTGGAGCATTTGCCAGCCTTCTAAGCAATTTTTTTTTTCTTTAAATTTCTAGGCATGCATAGAATGGGAGAGAAGCTGGCAGCACCACACCAGATTTAATTAAAGTATCTGTAAACTTAACCAAAGTCTTCCCTGTTTTATCATCAGGGTAGCGTTTGTGAGTTCTTGGGATCATTTTTTAGAATGTTGGCAATTACAGGAATATTTTGAGAATTATCCCAAGAATCCAGGAATACCCTGTCTCCCCAGGCATCTGCATACAGTAAACTCTGAGCTTCTTAGAGGGTAAAAACTAGGACTGAAGGGTCTTTAGACCCTGGAATGATGCTCATACACTGCAGGAATGAGGTATGAACAGTCAGTACTTGGGAAAGATATACTTTTAGATTTTGCTTAATAATAATTTCAAATGAAAAATAAATCTGGAATTCTCCCCACTCATGGGGGTATAATGAGAACTTCTCTTGGCTATGTAACAGTGTAGTTTCAGGAAGAAATGTACCGTCTTGGGAAAAAAGGCACAATGCAAATTCAAATTAGTAATAAAACTGTACAGTGTGTAGCATATGACCAAAGTTGGCCTAAGTCACTCATGGGAGAAAACATTCTAAGGCTTGGGAAAAGTCACATCCCTGGTGTGTGTGTGTATAGAACTGTGTATGTTTGTGGACAGGGGAGCAATGGCCCAATATAAACAACACTTTCTTTCCCACAACTTAAACATACACACGATACTTAAAATAGTTTCATTCAGGGATAGAAGCCGTGAGAGTCGCAGGATCATTAAACAATAGCAAAACTCTGTTAGTCCGTGATCTTTCCATATTCAGGGGAACTGTAAAATAAAAACAAGACTCTGCAAGAGATCGATATTTTCCAAAGGGACAGCAACTTATAGCACAAGAGTATTTGGATTGCTAAGTGCCTTCACCTCTCTGTGTTGCAGTTTGCTGCTTTGTTCGTTGTGAAGCCTTTTTTGCTGGATGTGTTACATGCAATGAGCTTTGGTGTTATAATAAACAGAGAGGAAGGCTGCAATAATGTATTTCAGTTAGGAAGAAGCACTTGAAAGAAATTGGTTTTGCTATACACATGATGTGAACCAATCAATAGTGGTTTAGTCTGACAAGCACTGTCAATATCCATTGTCACAGTTCAGAAAGTCTTTAATGGATAGTTCTTCAAAACCCAATGATTTCAGCACGTGTTCAAAGTCTTGAAATACACTCTACCTGGCAGAAATTAATCACAGATAAACTTTTGGTGTTGTATAAAGTATTTTTTTAACTGAGAGCCAAACAACAGTTAATTAAAATGTATATATTAATATATATTTATCTTATATAAATTAATATATATTTAATGTATGCAGCAGCTAAACACTTAATCTAATAATACCAGGTACATAATAAATGCACAGTAAATGTTGAAAAAATCAGAGGCACTGGGATGGAAGGTGAAAGTGTACTTTTCATACCATCTGCTCTATTTACTTACTGATTATTACCACCAAGATTGTGGTACAGAGTAACTATCATAACCACAGTTCACAACAATTAGTAGTTTTTATTGCATGCTTACCGTACTCTAGACACGGTGCTGGTGTTTTGTATATATTGGGACATTTAATTTTTGCAACAGTCCTTGGTAGGGATATTGTCAGTACCATTTGACAGATGAGAAAATAGAGGCAAAAAGAACTTATGTTGCTTAAATAAGATTCTGCCACTGTTAGGTGACAGTTGAAATTCAAAATCCAAAACTGGTAGAATTCAAAAGAGGTAGATAAAATGCATGAAAGAGAATAGAACACACAGTTTTTGAAAAGAAACAGCAGTAATGTTGAAAGGAGGCCACATATTAGTGGTTCTTATCTGCTCTCATGCTTAAATAGTGATCCAAAACTCTTACTCCTATGAAGCAACTAGGAATAATAAAAGCAGACTCTGTGACTGGGATGGAGAAGAACGAGATTCCTAATTGGGCTGAGAGAAGAGCTAAGGAGTTTATAAACATGGATGTATATGCTTATAATATAGTGGGCTAAGGGTGCACCATCTGGTTTTGAAAAAAATATAGTGTGATGACAGTAATCAAGAACAAGAACTAAGAAACTGAGAGAGACAACTAGGTCACTAAAGCATTTTTGCTTAAAAGGAAGCCCAGTCTGCACCCTGTATCTCTATTCCTATATTCATTCTTGTCTTAATGCATCCAGCACCTGGAGCACAGTGAGTGATTCTTGTATTCACCTTCTTCCCAGTAGCTGAAGAGTTGAATTTGTGTTTATGGTGGTCATGCTCTGTGCAGCCCAGAAGCCATCTTCAGTTGTTCTGACTGGCAGTACACAGTCGTCAGGTCTCAGCACTGATGCTGTCCTGTGATTCACTAAACTCACCTAAAGCCACTCATCTTCCCTTTAGATCTCGAGTGACACGCGTGTCAAATTCTCTCAGTCATGTCCAACTCTGCGACCCCATGGACTGTAGACTGCCAGGTTACTTGGTCCATGGAATTCTGCAGGCAAGAATGCTAGAGTGGATTGTCATTCCCTTTGCCAGAGGATCTTCCCGACCCAGGGATCAAACCTGGGTCTCCTGCATTGCAGCCAGATTCTTAACCATCTGAGCAACCTGGAGTAATTTTGTCAGAGTTCACCTGAAGCAGATGACTTAAGACCTGAAGTTGGAAGTAACTGGTTACAGTGGGAGGCTACTGCCACCTCTCTGTGTCCTTAGAGCTTTGACAGCATTGCCGGAGAAGCAGGCAGTGGGGCAGGCTAGGCATTGCCCAGGGCTGGAAATCAGACAGCTCATATTTGATTTCCAGCTCAGCCACTATTGCCTACTTGGCATAACCACTCTGAACCTCAGATCCCTAAGCAGTAGAATAAAGAGCAGTAAGAGAACCTACCGCGTTGAATGATTTTAGGACTAAATGAAATAGAACATTCTTTGCTTGTCACACTGGTAGCACTCTAAAAACAGTAATACATGTGACTTTAGGATGATCAGATTGGATCGTCAAAGTGGAAACTGAGATTGCTTTAAAAGAATCAATACTATATGGGTTATAATATGTAACTGTACATATAATATTTAGATTGTGAGAAAAGTTAAATATATATTTATTTAACATTTCTCACAATCTAAATAAACACTTTACTCCACCACTTCCTCTTAAATATTGACTGTTTTGACTTAAGACATTTCTCAAACTACCGATGCCTATACTATATGTCCTGGTTCAAATTTTATGTTTTAAAAATTAGGGATACACTATTGCATATTCTTGATCACACAGAGGACCAAGAGTTTAGAGATTAAAGAAAAAGCTTCAGAGTTGTCATATATTTCTCCCCTCTACACCTGCTGAGAATACAGTATCTTTACACACACTTTTCACAAAGGTACAAGCACACACACGGACACAAAATACCTAGTGATAGCAATCTCTATTTATGTCTTAAGGAGGGAAGATTTTAATACCATTCATTCAATGCAAATGGGCTTTCCTGGTGGCTCAGTGGTAAAGAATCCACCAATGCAGGAGATGTGGGTTTGCTCTCTGGGTCAGGAAGATCCCCTGGAGAAGGAAATGGCATCCCACTCCAGTATTCTTGCCTGGGAAATCCCATGGACAGAGGAACCTAGTGGGCTACAGTCCATGGCATTGCAAAAGAGCTGGACATGATTTAGCAAATAAACACCGGCACCACTACTCAATGCAAATACTGCTAAGCATGAGTCAATATGTAAAATCAGTGTGGACATTATCCAATACTCTTAAATATTAATATTTTTTTTCCAACTTTACCTTTTTTTTTTCATAGAAATCTAAGTGGTAATTTCCTAGAATTTTGTCATACTGCTACCTCTATGGGGGGAATTGCCATGTGTACAATTATATTGCTTTTTTTTTTATTTTGTTCTCTTTTTGTGGACTGATGTTCACATTCACCTATGAGGCTCTTCCCATTTGATTTAACTGTGGCCTATTTTATATCACTAGCCCATTTCTGTATTTAATATATAGAAAACATGGAAAACATGTTTTTACTTCATGGTGCCCTTTGTCTAGATTAATGCTCCATGCTATTTTTTCCTTTCTTTCTCAGTAATTTTGCTTTCAAAATCAGCTGCTGAGCTAAGGCAGCTCTGCAATCCCAACTTTATTAGCAAATTTATCAACGTTTTGAAATAGTTTTCAAGTGACAAAGTTTTACCAACACTATATCAAGCTAAGAATCCAAGATAAAATTTCTCATCATTAGAAGATATTTGATGATCTGAATCTTTACATTTTATACTGTATCTGATTCTGTTTCAGCAAAAATGTGTCATCATATATCTCTATACACACCACAGGTTTTTGCTATTTAGGTGTATTTCCTCTTTCTTCTTTCCTTTTTTATTTATAGTATTTCCACAACCTTTGATGCAAAAACATTTGCAACTCTCACTTACAGAAATAAACTAGACAGACTTACAGTTGAAAGAATATTATATTTGTGATGAAATTGCTCAATGTTTGCAGTACAGTTTTGAAGTTGCCATCATCATCATAACCACCCTGAAAGTTATTGTTTAAGTAACTCAAAGCTATGCTAAATGCTATAAAAATAGTTTAAATATAACACTCTGACTCACACTACAGCAATGCATTATAAACTGGATACACCTAAGATATATGATCAGAAAAATAAAAATGTTCAGCCTATACATGAAAATACTGTGAAGAATTTATTATAATTACTAGAAAAATAACTCAATGGTATTTCCATATGGCCAAATGACAGGGCTATGACAGTAAACTGCCTTCTGTTTATTGACACTGAAAATGTAAAAAAGTGGGTTAGATCTGTCTACTTAAATGAGATAATTTAGCAAAAAAGTAAACATTTATATTGTATGAGTTCTCGTGAGTGGATAGCATAAATATGAATCATCAAATGTGAGGGTGGGATATTTCAAAAGAACAGCATGTATACTATCTATGGTGAAACAGATCCCCAGCCCAGGTGGGATGCATGAGACAAGTGCTCGGGCCTGGTGCACTGGGAAGACCCAGAGGAATCGGGTGGAGAGGGAGGTGGGAGGGGGGATCGGGATGGGGAATACGTGTAAATCTATGGCTGATTCATATCAATGTATGACAAAACCCACTGAAATGTTGTGAAGTAATTAGCCTCCAACTAATAAAAAATTAAAAAAAAAAAAAAAAGAGAGAATGTTATCATATCCTTCTGTTTCCAACTGATGATTTTGTTTTTCTATAATGCCTAAATGGGAATTAAGTAGTTAAAACACAGCACTGATGTTAAAATGCCATGTATTCCCTCTTGCAATTATTTTCAGATTTAATCCTGATTTGTGTTTCAAGTAAGTCACTTGAAGTTTCAATAACTTAGTTTCTCAAGTGGTTGAAATTATGACTTCTGTTTACAATGAGCTTGTGAAGGAAACAATATATTAAATGACCAACAGTACATTAAGCCCAAACTTACCCTTTCTGCCCACTCTGACACAGGGAGATACGTGCAAAGTGTTTTGAGCTGTAAAACCACACTCTGGAGAGAGCAAAGCAGCATTTGTTACAGCCGAACGAATTAGGATAAGAGGGCATGCCCTGGGAAGGAGTCAGGCAGGAGACAGACAAGACATTTTATGGACTTTGTTTCCCGATTGTGGGTAAGGTGCTCTTGTTTTAGTAAGTCAGAAAGTGGTACAACAGGAAAATTCCAAATACAAGATCATATGGGAAAATATGAAAGGAGAAAATCAACATTTTGTTTTGTGATCCATGTGATGGTTTGAGAAGTGTTTGGGACTCTTTGGGGATGAAGAGTCTGATATAACCTGATTTTGTCATTTCTTTCTGGATTTCCCTCTCGGAACACTGCAGTGTGATAGGATGATTGTACAAAGTGACTGCCACCAGCTTTGCTCTGAACATCCCGCTAGACTCTCCATGTGTTGGGAGCTCCTAGCAGCTAATGCAGCTATCTATCTACACCCATGTTGCTCCTTATGTAAATCCTCACCAAAAAAGTGACAACAAATATCCTAGAAAGTTGTTTGAAATAGCATTTCTGAAGGGTAGTAACTCTACTTTCCTTTAGCAATATTTCTGAAATGTTAGCTGTCCCAGCATTTCCACATTGAAAATAAAAAAAAAATGTTAACAACATGTAAGTGTAACATGGGAATACCGCGAGAACAGGAGTTTGGCAGGAAAATGGGATATTTCAAAATAAGATCCACAACAAGAAAAATTCTGGCAAATGCACAGTTCTGGATCATATTATCCAAATTGTTGGATTCTGGAAGATTTGAGAGTTTTTTTTTGTGGTTCCCATCACTTAATAGCATGGTAGTGGATGTTCATCATTCAAATTGCATTGCTTCCTCCTCCCATTACTAAAGTTGGAAAATAAATATACAAAAGGCGTCCATTATAGTACAAAAGGCATCCATTATAGTAAGCATTCCTACCTTGAGAGGTGGTTTTAACACCATAATGGCTGCGTCAGGTATAAAACTTGTGTTGGGATAATGCCATGGATTGATATCATATGTAATGATATTTATTGAAAATCATCTTGAAAAACTCAGAATGCTAACTATTCCCTAGTGTGAGCAGCTTTAACACCAATTAAATCTCTCCACTGGTTAAGAAGGGTGCTTAAAGCTAATGCCTTAGGTCTATGAGTGTGGAGACTTAAATTGCATATTGTTATTCAGAATTCTTAGGCCTTGAAAAATATTCTGTTTGGGCTTGAAAAAAAGATCACCCATTGGTGGGGAAAAAAAGAGAGAGAGAGAGGAAGCATAAAGGAAATAAAAAAATAAAAGTAAATTCTAGAATACCTGGAAAATTAATCCAATTCAACTTAACTTTTCTTAGAGGTGAAAATATGTAGGATTAAGAGTGATTCCTCTTTAAATCAGATTAAGTTCTTTGGAATTTAAACCTATATCTCTTTAGTTTATTTTTCGGTTTTTGAATAAAAATTTTAAATGGGAACGGAAAAAAACTGCTCGTTGGCTTAACATAAATCTTTAAATTGCAATAAGCTTCACCCTCAAAAAGTAGTTGAATCTCTGAGGAAAAAGAAAAGGCTGAATTCTATTTTTCATAAATGATGGATTATTGTACCACACTGTGTATTTTCCAGTAAAGTGTCCTTTTATTTGTACTGTGTGATTACAAGTTTCTAAAAGTATGTGTGGGGTCACTTGGGTGCTGTGGGAAACTGGAAGGAACTCTGTTCTGTTAAAATCAGTAGTGAAATCAGAAGCAAACCATGTCCTGATTACCATAGGCATGTGTTTAAATTTTACTTTCCTTAATTGGTTATGTTGTATTTACTTAAAATGAACAATTTGGCAAGTTTTTCTCCCTTGACAACAGAAAAGCGTAAACTGTTTTATAAGTTTGGCTGTTAAGATCAGATTTGTAAACCACAATATTCAAAGACTTTTACTGCTGTTTACAGGGGTCCGGTGATGGACTTTGCTTTATAACCATGTGCCTTTTTTTTACATTTTTGGTTTGTATTTACAGTGCTTTCAAGTTATTTGGTTAATTAAAAACTATGCCATATATTATAGTCATCTATGGACTTTAACTTCTGCGTAACTCTTCTGAGAACAAAATGAGCAAGAATGAATGATGGCTGAGGCCTGGCAATTTGACTTGTCATCTAAGGACGATTATTTATGGCATCAGGAAATGGAAGTTGACGCTCTAGTCTGTCTCCAGGAAAGTCATCATTAGAGGCAACTTTGGATAGTTTGGCTGTGTTAAAAATTGTGTAATCATATCCAAGACTGCTAGTTTCTCAGAATGTATGAGAAGGAAACAGGCGAAAGCATCTTAAAGTATACTTGCATTTTTCTTGAAAAAACAGTGTACCTTACACACATTTCACACATGTGGAGCCAGATGGTGGTATTGAAAACAATATATATATATATATATATATATGTATGTATGTATGCACATATATACACATCTAATTAAGAGTACTGTCACCAGAGTACCTAACAGTTTCCAAAAATATATAACTTACTATATAATTACTTTCATGTGTATATGTGTTTTAATTTGCAAAGTACTTTTTAATCATATCATTTTCACTAGTCCCTAAATGGAAGAAAAAAATACCGTCATTGGCCCTGAATTTCCTGGCAGCCTGTCATGGAAAATGACGGGATTTTTGACATGAGACTAGAAATAGAAAATAATACCTTTGGTAACCTGTGAAAATTCAGATTGTTTGTTCCATATCATTTCAAAAGCAGACTTTGAGACTCAAATCACTGAGGTAGGTTTCTCCTGAAGGATACGCATTTGTTTAGCCCCCAGTACTAGAACCAAGGCCCTTGGGCCTTTGTTCACAGCTGTCAGTTGGAGGAGATTATATATGACCAGACCCAAATGAAAGCTGATAGGATAGAATGTAAGCACAGCATATTAAGATGCTCGAAATGACTCATCCAGTCATAAAATTTTGAGTCAGTTAATGCCTGATATTCACGGTCCTATAAAAGCAGTTGTGGCTAGCATGGGTTCTAATGGCACTTGGTATTTCTCCAAAATGACCTGAGGTCAATTCCACCACTAAGATCCCTTAGTCTCTTGTACTTCACACTCCTCACCATTCTGTATTATTACTACATAGGCCATATGCATTTTTATCCACAGCAGTTAAATCCAACACTACCATGTATGCTTGTGGTCAGTTTGTATATTTTTTTCATCATCTAGCAGCCCTGTCCAGGGACATCTGAGCCTAATTTAAAATCTCATAGCCACAGTTTTTTAAAGAAACAAGTTTTAATAATATATTAAGTTTAATATAGTTTAACAAAAATACCCCAAAAATTATTTTTTCAACCTATGGCAAAAGCAGCATTTTGAGTCCTCAGTAGCCCAGAGTGACTAGTGACTATGGAATTGGACAGTGCAGCTCTAAAGCACTGCTCCTCAAACCATTTTAAGTTAAGATACATATACACACACAAAGTGATAATAGATGATACCTCAGATATACCTGTCGAGTATATGTGTCCATGTAATAAACTGTTATTCGCTCTTGTGTGTGTCACAGAGAGTTATGTCCAACTCTTTGTGACCCCATGGACTGTGGTCTGCCGGGCTCCTCTCTCTATAGCGTTCTTCAGGCAAGAATATTAGAGAGGGTTGCCATTCGCTTCTCCAGGGGATCTTCCCGACTCAGGTCTCCTGAATTGGTAGGTAGATTCTTTACTGTCTGAGCCACCAGTGAAGTCGATATAGATAATGTATGCTACTTATAGAGAGATTTATTATTAAAATAATACTTTTTTTTCCCTTTTCACAGTTCCTTTACATTTTGTCAGTCCATGAGTAGCCCTTCCACCACCAATGAAAATTTTCCCTTCAGTTGGGGATAATTCTCAACAGGGAATATGTCTCCTCCCTCTCCCCCCAGGAGACTTTTGAAGATGCCTAGAGACATTTCTGATTGTCGCAGTTTAGGAGAGGATGATATTAGCATATTGTGGGTGGAGGCCAAGAAGGCTTCTCAACAGCCTTACTCTGCACAGACAACCCCCTAAAAAAGGGATTGTCTGACCTAAAATACCAATAGTGCCAAAGCTGAGAACCTTCTTTTGAAGTAATGTAAGATATTATGATCTCTAAGTGGCCAGTACTGTCTTAACTCAATATTTAATAGTGTATAATCCCATGGGATAATTTCAAGTTTTCACTTATTTAAAATTAAAGCTCCACTCTATACTCAGCTAGGAGGAGGGCAAGATGTCTTCCTCTCTCTTCCTTAGCCTTGCATTTCACCCTAACTCCCCATTTTGCTAACAAAAGTTTGTAACTACCTTGTGGTCAAAGCTAGAGGAAGGGGAGGTTGCAAAAATGTCCTTATTTGACCAGTTACAAGAAAGCTTCTCACACTAGGCCTGGCAGACTCTTTAAAGCAAACACTCTCCCTTAGGCACTTTCATGGGTTCCTTGGAGACCCCACTAGGAAAATTTGACTTCAAATCCTCTAATTCAAGCAATTTATTTTCTTCCAGCTGCAGTCCCCTCCTAACTCTCTCTCTTTTTCTTCTGAGTTCCTCAGGAGGGGATAGAATGGCTCAAGTGTAACTCCCCTACACCTATCACTTCATAAACTGTTTTGCACCCAATAGCAACATAAAATTTTTTAATTGATTAAAACCATTCTAATTTAAATGACTAAGTGAGCTCCTGATACTTAATGTTTTCCTTCCCCTTCCATTTTTCACCTATTAGTTCAGTTCAGTCACTCAGTCGTGTGTGACTCTTTGCAACACCATGGACTGCAGCACACCAGGCTTCCCTGTCCATCACCAACTCCCGGAATTGACTCAAACTCATGTCCGTTGAGTCACTGATGTCATCCGACCATCTCATCCTCTGTCGGCCCCTTCTCCTCCCGCCTTCAATCCTTCTGAGCATCAGAGTCTTTTCAAATGAGTCAGTTCTTCTCATGAGGTGGCCAAAGTATTGGAGTTTCAGCTTCAACATCAGTCCTTCCAATGAATATTCAGGACTGATTTACTTTATGATGGACTGGTTGGATCTCCTTGCAGTCCAAGGGACTCTCAAGAGTCTTCTCCAACACCACAGTTCAAAAGCATCAATTCTTTGGTGCTCAGCTTTCTTTATAGTCCAACTCTCACATCCATACATGACTACTGGAAAAACCATAGTTTTGACTAGATGGGCCTTTGTTGGCAAAGTAATGGCTCTGCTTTTTAATATGCTGTCTAGGTTGGTCATACCTTTTTTTCCAGGGAGCAAGTGTCTTTTAATTTCATGGCTGCAGTCACCATCTGCAGTGATTTTGAAGCCCCCCAAAATAAAATACTCCAATATATTAGAATACCAGATAAAGATCTTATTAGACTGGTCCCATATCCAAACTTGACTTTGACAAGTTACTTAACCTCTATTTAGCTTCTTCATCATCTTAAATAAGTAGAATTAGTTTTGTTTGTCGTTCAGTCTCTAAATTCGTGTCTGACTCTGTGGCACAATGGACTGCAGTACACCAGGCTCCTCTTTCCAATACTTCAAAAGATCATTTTGAGATTTGATTCAGAAAATATTGATTAAACCTTTATTATGTGCTAAACAATGTTGCAGTATTAGGGACACATTAGTGAACAGTGTTTATAAAAGTAGATAAAATCCCTGCTTACACTGCAGTAGAATTAGGTTAAATCACATATGCTTAGGAGAGTTTCAAGCATATAGTAAGGTCTCAATACATTCTAGATATAGTATTATTAATCCAGTTGAATGATTGTATGTGTGCCTGCATGCTCAGTCACTCAGTTATGCCGACTATTTGTGACACCATGGACTATAGCTTGCCAGGCTCCTCTGTCCATGGAATTCTCTGGCAAGAATACTGAAGTGGGTTGCCATTTCCTACTTCAGGGAATTTTCCTGACCCAGAGATTAAACCTGTGTCTCTTACATCTCCTGCATTGGCAAGTGTATTCGTTACCACTGAGCCACCTGGGAAGCTCTAATATTGAAAGATCAGCTTATCTGAAATGTGATTGGAGAGGAAAAGACCTCCATTTTCCTACTCAGGTGCTCCAAATCCTCACATGAAATCAGTAATTAGATGAGGACAATGAAGGGCCCTGTTAAAATTAGTATCTCATGTCATAGAGACAATAAATTCCTATCATTTTACAAATTACTAATGATTTTGTTGTTTTGTTGCTGTTGTTCAGTTGCTAAGCCGTGTCTGACTCTTTGTGGCCCCATGAACTGCAGCCTGCCCAGCTCCCCTATCCTCCACTGTCTCCCGGTGTTTGCTCAAATCCATGCCCGTTGAATTGATGATGCTATATAACCATCTCATCCTCTGCTGCCCCCTTCTCCTTTTGTCTTTGATCTTTCCCAGCATCAGAATCTTTTCCAATGAATTAACTATTCCCACCAGATGGTCAAAGTATTGGAGTTTCAACTTCAGCAACAACCTTCCCAATGAATATTCAGGGTTGATGTCCTTTAGGATTGACTTGCTTGACCTCCTTGCAGACCAAGGGACTCTCAAGAGTCTTCTCCAGCACGATGATTAATGATAAGAATCATTATTAATAGTGAAAGTGGAAGTTGCTCAGACGTGTCTGACTCTTTGCCACCCCATGGACTATACAGTCCATGGAACTTTCTAGGCCAGAATGCTGGAGTGGGTAGCCTTTCCCTTCTCCAGGTGATCTTCCCAACTCAGGGATCAAACCCAGGTCTCCCACACTGCAGGCAGATTCTTTACCAGATGAGCCACAAGGGAACCCCTGTTAATAATGTCATTAATAATAAGATAACTTGAAAGTGTTTAGACTTCGTGCTAATGAAGCTATTGACCTTAAATGTTATGTTCATCATTGAATCCATATCCTTTAGCATAAGATGTGAAATCAGTAGGCATTCAGCAAACATTTGCTTAGTAAATGAATTTTAATAGATACACACCTAACTTTCATGATAACAGTGAGGCTAGAAAAACTGCGATGGGGGACTGATGAAGACATGGCAAAAGTTTGAGTCAATACGAGTTACAGAATTTCACCTGCTCGTAATTTCACACAAATAAGAAGAGAAAGATGTATCTGCATTCTTTTTAAAAAATTAATGAATTAACTTAGCTGTGCCAGGTCTTAGTGGGGGCACAAGGGAACTTTGATCTTCATTGTGGCATGCGAAATCTTTTAGTTGAAGCATTCAAACTCTTAATTGCATTGGGTTTCCTGACCAGGGATCAAACCCTGGACCCCAGCATTGGGAGCTCAGAGTCTTAGCCACTGGATGGCCAGGGGAATCTGAAATCTTAAAAATATCTGCTTTCTGGAAAAGAAATCACTTTGGGTTAACTTGATAAAGAAGATTGAAAAAATTATTAGGCATGCAGGACCTTGAGCCTAAATTTCCTACTGTTCAATTCAGTTCATTCAATCACTCAGTCATGTCCGACTCTGCGACCCCATGGACTGCAGCACACCAGGCTTCCCTGTCCATCACCAACTCCCGGAATTGACTCAAACTCGTGTCCGTTCATCCGACCATCTCATCCTCTGTCGTCCCCTTCTCCTCCTGCCTTCAATCTTTCACCAGCATCAGGGTCTTTTCCAATGACTCAGCTCTTCGCATCAGGTGGCCAAAGTATTGGAGTTTCAGCTTTAGCATCAGTTCTTCCAATATTCAGGACCGATTTCCTTTAACATTGATTGGTTTGATCTCCTTGCAGTCCAAAGAACTCTCAGGAGTCTTCTCCAACACCACAATTCAAAAGCATCAATTCTTCAATGCTCAGCTTTCTTTATAGTCCAACTCTCACATCCATTCATGACTATTGGAAAAACCATAACTTTGACTAGACGGATCTTTGTCAGCAAAGTAATGTCTCTGCTTTTTAATATGCTCTCTAGGTTGGTCATGGCTTTTAATTGAAATTAACAAGAGCTTTTTTCTCCCCAAGTTAGATGAATTTTTCTATAATTTTGTGTACAGATACAGTTAGGTAGAGGGCTTCCCCTCATGGCTCAGCATTAAGGAATCTACCTGCATCACAGGAAACATAAGAGATGCAGGTTCAACCCCTGGATCAGGAAGATCCCCTGGAGGAGGAAATGGCAACCCACTCCAGTATTCTTGCCTGGAGAATCCCACGGACAGAGGAGTCTGGTGGGCTACAGTCCACAGAGTTGCAAAGAGTTGGACACAACTGACTAAACACACACACACACACACACATGGGTGGAGCTATCCAGATAAGTTATCATGTTAAATATGAGGAAGTTAATGTGAAAGTAAATTGTGGAAATATGGACCTAACCACATTTTCATTGCATGTTCATGTAACAACAGAGCTAATATTTTCACATGGGCAAATTTTTACTCCTGTGCCCTGTCTAAACAGAAGGGGCCTGAGCTATTAATTCGGGTAGTCATCCCATAACTAGCAGTTTTCTATTCATATTTGCATAAAGTAATAACCATAAAGGAAAAATTTACTGAAAGCCTCTGATTTTTTTTTTTTTAATCTCCAGTGTTCAGACTGCATCACAGTGCTTCTGATACAAGTGACAAAAACCGAGTTAAAAGCAGATTAAAGAAGTTTATTACCCGAAGACCTTCCCTGAAAACTCTGCAAGAAAAAGGACTTATTAAAGGTATAGAATATTTTATACTTTTACTGTAATAGCGATAAACGAATGCGCCTCTCTGTCAGTAGTTAGTTGGCTCTAAAGGAGTTTTAGGAGATTTTATTCTTCTTAGGTTGCTTATTAAATGTTCTGCTCTATGACAGAAGAAAAAATAGCTATCCAGAAAACTAATCCTGAGAAAATAAAGATTGTATCATAAGATCATTGAAAAAATAGCAGGTTTTGCCCTCAGGGGATCTGGGAGCCAAGAAGAAATATCCTAGTGACCCATTAGAATGACCCCACATGCTTGGATAATCCTCGATGTACCTATTGCCCCAAATATTTACTAACAGCATCCCTTTTCATTCTCAGTTGAGTCTTGAATTGTATAAGTTATCTGATCACCTAGTCATAGTCTGAAGTAGGGCTAGGAAGAAAGTCTAAGACAAACTAGTGTCGTGAAAACTTACAGGTTTGAGAACTGGAGGACCTAGAACTCAATCTAAATTGAAATAAGCAGATATTTTGCAAATATGTGTAAAGTATATAAAATATCCTCCACCATTCAGAACACTCTGGCATGAGACTGTAATTGGGATTCAGACTTTGAGTCTACCACTCACTAATATTGATGTTGAACAGGTTGTTATCTCTGAGCCTCAGAGATGTTGTTATCTCAGAGCCTCTTCTGTTAACTGGGGATACTTACACCCACCACTGAGAAGACTCTTAAACAAATGAGATAATCCATTTAAAGTTTTTAACAGAGTTTCTGGAACATAAGTATTCAAAAAATGTCCTCTGCTATCACTAATATTATTATCATTCATTACTGTTGTTGTTACCAGATAGATGAAAGGATGGATGGACAGATAATACCAGTGATGTAGATTTCTATGACTGGAAATCACATTATAGATCACAGAGGCAAATGTATTATTTTCCTAAGGAAAAAAATATATACATCAAGTTCATTATTTTCCCTGGTTTTCAGATTTTCTAACCGATGGACACATTTGGAAAATTAAATACAAGAAAGGATTTGAAAATAGGCTAAAATAAAGTACTAAAATAAACTTTGAGAATGAAGTGGAAAGACATCCTTATGGAAGTCAAAAAGTGATTTATGATACAAGTGTTTCTCAGAAACAGGGCAAAGCAGATAGTATTTTCAGCACTACTTAGGATGAGAACCATTTCAATAGTTTCCAATAGCCATCTGACCTATTAACTTCAGTCTCTTTTTAAAATAGGTGAACATATCACAAAAATCATCTAGCATTTTGAACCAATTGTGAAAGGTTAAATTTTCCGTGTGAAGCACGGACATCCCTATCACTAACAGAGTGGAAAATTCTTTAACATAAGCATTTCGAAGTAGAACTAGCACCTGCTTTAAATCAGTTTTAAGCTCAGACTTTTACTCTCTGTAATGTCCTTTTCAGTGGACAGCATTTGGTCTTCTACAGACTCAACTTCACATCATAATATTGCAGTACCTCCAGTTCTACCTTAGAATTTATCCCATAGATTATCATTTTCTTAGAAAAAAATCAGTAGCATGTTACCTGCCATCATGACAAAATATAAAACCAGATAAACAGCCCAAACAATTACAATCTGACAAACTCCAAATTTTTCGTGACTGCAGCAAAATATGAGGTTTTAATTCAGTGGCATGGTCTGGCCCCAATCGAAATGCTAAAGAATTAATAACCATAGTGCTCTAGAATTGGTCTCAGAAAACAGCAGAGAAACTGGATGCCTAATGCAGTTTTCATACTGATGTAATGGAACCACTGCACACACTCCAATGGTACATTTCCTATCTTAAAGCTCCATTGCATTTTCACCATAGCTGACCAATGAGTCAGAATTCATTAGTAAGGCTATGGAAAATCTATGTGAAATTCCAATTTGATAAGCTTCCATTGTTGTCTTCAGTGGAATTTTCTTCCAAATACAGATCAAGTTATGCAAATACACTCACTTCTTGGGCTTGTTTCAATTTTAACTGTGAATTTTTTGTAAGGCTTTTGTGACTTTTTTTAAACTGAATAGAAAGCATTAAACCAATTTTAAAAAATATCGACCCAGTCAAATTTAGTATGTTAAGTCCATTTTCTTAGCATATTTAAGGCAAAGACTTAGGGGCAAAAAAATGAAATCAATGTTTTTGATTGGCTGTGAAAAAAATCACACAAAATAAATCAATGATTAACAGTTAAATGGTTAATTTCTCCAAGTAAAATGACTTAACTCTTTCTAAAGAAGAATTATTTAGAAAAAAGGGATGCCTTTAAATTTGTCCTGGAGTGTGTTTGCCCAAATTATATTAAATGTATATTCAAATATGTATTTGAATATATATTTAATATATTCTTTTGCACATCCACATGTAAAGACCTCCATTACTGAGGTTCAGGAAAGTTGTACATGGTAGTTTGGGTCTTACAAGTGTGCTTCCTGATACCTAGGAGGGGTTTGGCAAGGCCACAGCCACTTTTCAAAGTGTTTACGCTTTTATGTAACATTCCCAACAGATTGAGAGGCCTGAGCTTTGAATTCAACCAGCGTTTATTGAGCCCCCACTGTGGGGCAGGAAAGGCTGTGTTTTATTGACTTTCAATGCCCAGCAGAACAATATTCACAAAGCACTTTAGGTGAAAAAGCTGTCACAATATCGCACAGTATAAACTCAGGCACAAACCCTTTCTTTAAAACCTGATTTCTGGACTCATCGAGACCTAGCCAATATGCAATTTCATTGGCTAGATTTTAGATAGAGAAGTAGCCTCTTAATGGGGCTGCATTTTCTAATTTCTTTAATATGACTAATGAAAAGGGTACCTTATGATGCCAAAAAGAGGCCAGCAGAAAATTCTGAACCATCACCCAATGGGAAGAAACAGTAATAGCTCAGGTGGGTGTCACAATCATTGTGCCATTGCAGTAGGAGCTTCTGAAAAGCCTTCAATTTCTCCAAGTGCTTTCACGTTTGCCAAGGGAATGGCAAGAGCTTTTTAAATGTATGAGTTTATTACATTGAGCTGCTCACGGAAAACAAAACTCCAATCAATGTAATATGTAAATTATAGGGGAGAGGGTACACTTTAGGGTGGTAGGTATGTTTGTACATGTCCTCTCTTTGCGTTTGGAACTGAAGTAATTGCTCATTAGCATCAGCCAAGCTACCTTATGTAATCTTTCAAACAGCAGCATTGACATCCAAGAACATAAAACGCAGGCAATGCAATTTTTAGAAAAGATAATAATTGGTTGGATTTTTAGGAGCAACTAACATTTCCTTACGTCAAAATGATAGAGAATATTGTGTATTTTGAAAGTGGTTTCTTTCATCTTTGTATAGAAAAAACCATACTGGATGACATTAGTAGAAATTGAGAGCAATGCGGTAATACTTCTGTTTTTTAATGTGTGTTATAAGGGAAACAGCCAGTATACGGATTAAATAGTACACCTCCAGGATTTATGATGAAAAGCAGTGTTTTCCTGCCCCCTGCTAGTTTTCTTCCTTATAGGGACCATTTGGGGTGGTTTCTATTTGTAGTTCTCAAGGCTGCCTCTGTATCTTAGTTATTGTTATTTGAGGTATAGATTTTTGTTAATATCTTTCTTATCTTTAATGTTTCAATATCTTTCTTTATAAATTTCAGACATTACCTCAGGTTTATTTTAGAGTGAATCTGACAATTAAACTAGACTTCATCTACCTGTCTTTTTCTCTCCCAAATACTCAAATACAATTGGCCTTGCTGTTACTATTGGCTTCATCTGAAATATCCAACATGCCTAAACCTCTGTTTATTGTTCTGTTGACCATAGACAATTGAGACTTAATGCCTCCACTGACAAGATGACAAGCAAGGTGTCCTTTCCCCCTTTCATCTCTACTTTTGCTGTTAAGTCTTTACTTCTACATCATGAAAAGTTATATCATTTCACTGATTTCTGTAATCATGACTTACCTATAGGTTGACTCTAGAAGTTAAAAACGAAAAAACAACATTCATATTATTATGATTATATAAGATTGCTTTTTGTGGCACCAAGTATTAGACTTCCCTCTCTGTTCTTATATTATCATGACCCGCTGACTTTTATTAAACAGAAATGTCCCTGTATCTCTTTTCTTTTACATTTGAAGGTTGTATTAGTAAGTTTATGCTGTTTCACAGCTACGATCAAGAATTCTACCTTCATCCCCTATATTTCAAATCTAAATGTGAAAAAAGTGATCAGTCCTGTAATCATGTAAATATTATGAAATTTTTCGCCAAGTAGTGTGCCAGATTGGATTAATTCATCCATAGGTCTGATACCATGCCTTACTGGCTGCACAAATTATAATGTTATTATTTTTAAAGCTTATGCTTCATCATTTGCTTATAATCGTGCTGTTGTTTAGCTTGATACATTTTGGGATTGTGAATTTCTTGTATAGATGTTTGTCTCCCAGAGTTTTATTTTTCATTGCTTTCTGAGTTTTACATCCTCAAAGGATTTAGTCCTCTCTGCTAAGCATTCTATGTACCTTAGTCTGTGACTCCCTGGTGTTTCCCCCAGAATATCTCCTAAAACCCTTCCATCATCCTACTCCATTTGTATTGGTTGCTTTCCAGGTTTCGCTTTTGTTGTTATTTAGTTGCTGAGTAGTGTCCAGCTGTTTGCGACCCCGTGAACTGCAGCATGCCAGGCTCCCCTGTCCTTCACTATCTCCTGGAGCTTGCTCAAATTTATGTCCATTGAGTCGGGGAAGAATGCAGGAGACAGGTGACGCTATCTAACCATCTCATCCTCTCCTGCCTTCTTCTTTTGCCTTCTATCTTTCCCAGCATTCGGATCTTTTCCAAGGAGTTGGCTCTTTGTATTAAGTGGCCAAAATGTTGGAACATCAGCTGCAGCATTAGTCCAGCGAATATTCAGGGTTGATTTCCTTTAGGATTGACTGGTTTGATCTTCTTGCAGTCCAAGGGACCCTCAAGAGGCTTCTCCAGCATCACAATTCCAAATCATCAGTTGCTCAGTCTTCTTTTTGGTCCAACTCTCACATCCATCCATACATGACTACTGGAAAAACCAGAACTTTGATTACATGGACCTTTGTCAGCAAAGTGATGCCTCTGCTTTTTAATATGCTGTCTAGGTTTGTCATAGATTTCCTTCCAAGAAGCAAGTATCTTTTAATTTCATGGCTGCAGTCACCATCTGCAGTGATTTTGGAGCTCAAGAAAATAAAATCTTTCACTGCTTTCACTTTTTCCCATTATATTTGCCATGAAGTTATGGCGATGATCTTAGGTTTCTTTTTTTGTTTGTTTTACATTGAATTTTAAGCCAGCTTTTCACTCTCATCTTTCCCCCTCATCAAGAGACTCCCTCGTTCCTTTTCACTTTTTCCATTAGAGTGGTATCAGCTGCATATCTCTTCTAAAATCCTCCCATCTGTGTCGGTTGCTTTCTATGCTTCACCTTTATTACTCTATGATTTCCTTTCATAGATCTTCTGAGCTGTATTCACTGTCTTCTGAATCCCATGCCTTTTCTTTCTTGCTTTAATTTCTTCTCTTATTATGTAACAGCCTTCAGTAACTCATTTAGAAAACATGAGACCTTGACTGTCTAAAAATATCTTCAGTATGCCCATATACTTAATCAATAGTTTTGTTGTGAATAAAATCCCATTGCCTCTAGAATATAGAGTTGCAGCTTCCATTTTTACTCTTGTTACTTTTCTTTTTTCTTTCAGAATCATTGATTTCTTTTGTCTGTTTGGGGGTGGTTTTTTGGGGGGGATCTTTGAGAGTCTATAGTCAAGATAATGTATACAGTTGGCAGAATTTTTTAAATTTATTCTGCTTGGCACTCAACTTGAAGAATTGTGAATCTTTGGCTCTGGAATTTTTTCTCTTTCTTATTATGTTAATAATTTTCTCCCATCAATTTTCTGTTGCCCCCTTTGTGATCTTTAGGATGTGAGTATTAGATCATCAGAATTGGTTTTTCTCATGTTCTGAAAGAATTCTCAGTTTCATCATTATTTTTGCTTCAACAATTATATTTTCAGTTTTCTAGACATCCTTCTTATTCTCCATTCTTTTTTACATACCTCACTCTCTCGCATTATATGAAGACAAGTTTTGTTTGACCACACTGCTCCCATTCCTAATAGTGAGGCTGATACTTAGCACTCAATAAACATTAATTAATTAAATAAAAGAGAAAATAGAAAATAGGTTATATTTTTTTTCTAACTTATCAACTTGTAAAAATTAAAATTTGTTGTTGTTTTGGACTTTTAATTTTAAGATTTTCTCTTCTTTGAATCATCAATGTCATCTATGTTCCTTTTACTCATGTATTTGTCTGATTCTCTTTCCATCACATTAGTGACTTGACTCACATGTCTGGTTGGCCATTGTTTTCCATTCTTATTACAAAATGAGGCTCCACAAAAATGAGCTGTAATTCTGCATACATGGGTAAAGCTAGCTTGTCAGTGGTATGTTTTTGCTCTAGGGTGATCTATTGGAACTATCAAACCTGCTTGAAATATCAAATATTTCCATAGGATAGAGTATTCCTTATATACTTTTGCTAAACTGAATAAACCTGTATATAATTTTTTATGGTGAGAGAAAATTTTCAACTCTATTTTATAATTAAGAAAATTGAGTTTATTTGAAAGCATAACAGCTTTAGAATGTGACTAAGCTAAGTTAAAGGTAGATTCTGTCATTTATCAGTTGTAAATTTAATATTTCATTATCAACTTTTTGGCTTATAAATTTTACATCATAAAATTCAAATGAAATTATATTTGAATTTACTTATTTTAAATTTAAATGAAAGAATCTCACACAGTGCCCAACTTATCTTAAACATTCAGCAGCTCCCTTGTTTCCTTCCTTCCTTCCTTCTTTCTTTCCTTCCTTATTTTCATCTTTCTTTCCTTTTTTTCCCCTCTTCTTTATTTTCTTACTGATGTTTAGAGAGGAAATCATGACCAAGATGACCCTAGGAAAACACTCTCTCAAGTATTCTTTTAAGGTTTGAGAAATCAATCCAGATAAGTATTGAGGAAAGGCAGCAGTAATTCATTTACTTCAAGGCAAGTATAAAAATCATTTGCAATTGGCTCATATTTACCATTTTGGGTAATTTTTATTATGGTACTCCTTATACAAAGATGGGCATGAGCTCATTTTCTTTCCTATCTACACCCACTTACATGGTGTCATCCAATTGCTAAAATATTTAATAATTACCCAAACAGACAATTGTTTAAGTTTCTGGCGTATGAGAAAATAATATCTTTGACATCACAGTACTTTTGTAAAATATATGTTATACTGAGAAGTAAAGAAAGCTTTGCCATCCAAGTTGCTGATACAAGTTATTAGCACTAAAGTTTCAGCAGTCATGTTTATGAATAGCAAAATCATTGAGTTAAGAGGACAGTATTTTTAAAGTAATTTGTTAGAGCTAATGTATGACAAAGTAACCTACCTGTCACATTGTTAATTTAAGCAAAATATATATGAGCAACACTGCAATATACCTTTGAGTAGAGATATGCTCCAACTTGCCACTTTATCAGTGTTAGTCTGAGAATAATTATATTTGAATTTATATACTGGGGCATGGGTCTATCATTGCTTGGGCCTGAAATACTCTCACAACTTCCACAATATGCATTAATGTGCTTAAAAATATCTTGTAAATCTTCTTTTCTTTAAACTTCTTTATGGTTCATAATTGAACTGTGATCCTTACGTTTGAGCTGTGTCATGATTTAATATTAGCCAAAATTAATAGCCAACCTTAAGCTGCTTTATCTTGGCCTATAAGCTTGCTGGTTCCTCTGCATTTATAGTTCCCAGGCAGTTTCTGTTATTTAAAGGCTCTTGGGAGCAAATGTGTTCATAATAGAGTACCACATAGCTAGCTTTTGTTCAATAATAAAATACAGGTCACCATGAAAGATGGCAAATGTTGAGGAGAAAGTGCACCTGGCTAACAGGTTAAGCCCATGTCTTTTAAAAGCCTGTTATCCAGAGAGGAAATGATCCTGATATTATGATATATTAAAAGCAAAATAACTTCAGAGCAACAAGAGAGAAATGAGGTCCAGAAATGGGAGCGAATTAGGTAAGGGGGAAAAGAATGAGCCAGAGTAATGAATTGGTTTCCCTGTGGAAACCAAGAACTTATTTTCTTATGGAGGGAGAACTTTTCACACAGGATTCATTAGAATATATTATTTGAGATGGTGACTTACATATACTTGATTTTTAGTATCTACAAAATGATATTATCTATAATTTCCTGCTATAAACTACTATATTTTGTATGATTGTAGGTAATAATATTTTCCTACTATTCTTTTTTCTTCCTTTAAATTATATTACTAACATTTGAGTCGCGTTCTCAAGATCTCTGTCTTTTTTTAGGTAAAAGAAAGTTCTGGATAATATCAGCCTTTAGCTCTAAAGCTGACTGTATTCCTAGTAACAGACATGCTAAATACAGAGAATATAAAATGAATAAGACCCAATTGATTTGAAAATAGCATATTGGCATTTTGTTGTTAGCCAATGGCCTCTAAAGCCCATATTAATTCTTGTCCTGGCAAAAGATGTTGGTTTTAGCCATTCCATGGACTGTTTATCATTAAAAGATTGCCCAGTGTTTTGGCATAGCTTACAGAGTTAGTCTAATCTTGGTGCCAGTTCGAAATATTGTTTTTAAGCTTTCCAGTTTGAGGACTGACAAGTTTTCGTAAAGTAAGAAGAAATCAGGCTGAGCACCAGTAAGGAAACAGTACCAGGTAGAGACAAGTTTTGTTTTGTAATAAACTGTGTTTTAAGCATACTCTGTGCTCTAACTCAGATTGTTTATGTTTGTGCATATGTGTTTGGACATGTATGCATGTGTGTGCAGATCATGTACAGGATAAGAAGCCTCTCCTCCCATCCCTGACATTGCACCAGCCCAAGTTTATTTGCTCTCTGAAGCATATCCTCAACTAGTTGCAGATGACCAAAAGTCAGGCCAATGTGATTATTTCCTTCCTGGGTCAAAAGGCCGCTGTGCTGCCCTCTGGAGAGGTGGTCTATGACCGCTCAATCCTCTAATCACATCCTAAATCTTTCCTCCATGAAACCACCTGAAGAGAAGAAAAAGATGCAGGGCTCTCGTCAGCGTTCACAGGAGTCTCTCTTTTAAAGGTTAGCATTTATTATTGATACCCTGCGGTTCTCCAGCAGGTGTTCTCATACCACACAGTTCCCTCCTGACTCCTAAACCCAGCTCACAGGCAGTGGAAGATTCTTCAGCTGAATTCTTGTTAGCTTTTCAGGACCTCGGTAGACTATACAGACTGCGTCCAAAACCAGTGCTGGTACTTTAACTCCTCCTTTGTAGTTTTTGTAATTCTATTGCTGAAAATGCATTGATTTCATTTTGTAGTGGGATGGATAATTGAGGGAGAGGAAACCAGAGTTTCTTCCTGACCAGGAGATGGACAATTTGAACAAATGTGTGAATAAATGCTTCATATGTAGTGAGATGAATTCAGTTTTTCATAGTGCTTGGGAAAGTAGGTATTCATGGTATGACTGGGATTCGAGAGTCCATTTTATGTATGTACGTTGACTGTGTCTCTAGAGGTGGTGTTTCAGAGCTCTCCCAACCAGTTTCTCCTCATGAGGGTCCATATTCAGCAGATGTGTGGATGGCTACAAGCATGGGAAATGTTACCATCAATAATTCATTTTGACATATCTTAACATGAAAATGGGCTTCCCTGGTAGCTCAGTGGTACAGAATCTGCCTGCCATCGCAGGAGACATGGGTTCAATCCCTGAGTTGGGAAGATCCCTTGGAGTATGAAATGATAGTCCACTCCAGTATTCTTTCATGGGAAATCCCATGGACAAAGGAGTCTGGTGGGCCACAGTCCATGGGGTCACAAAGAGTAGGACACGACTTAGTGAGTAAACAACAACAAAAATTAATATAGTGCTCTTTTTATTCCCTTCAGCATCACTGACAGTGTGGCCTACAAATCTTTCCTCTTAAATTCATGTCTATTATAAATCAGAAATGTTCCACAAATTCCCAACATAAAGGAAAAAAAGGAATGTATCATTTTACTGGGGGGGAGGGAGGGGACAAATATAAAAATCTCTCTCTTGTCCAATATAAAAATATCTCTTTTGACTCGTTACCCTATCTGATTAGTGACATTGAAATTTGACCAGCCTCTGTAAAATTTAATCATCAGAAAAATAACTCTGTGTCACAAAAATACTATTCCAGCATATTCGATTTTTCTCTGGGAAAGAAGCAAGAGGCCATATCAGAATTTGGATAATCATAATTGGTGGTCTGTCAGTATTAGTCACACTGTAATATGAGGAGGTATTATCTCCCAACTTTCCTTTGAAATTGACTATGTTGCTCTAAGTGTGTTTTATCAAAGCATTTTCTGGGGCAACAGATCTGAAAACATAAACTTTATGTAGCATTGTTCCTCCTAAGATATTTCTCTTTAATATGTCCTTTCTTTTTGAAGATAAAATAAAAGTACATAAAAGAGTTCTGGGAATAGGCAGCTATATGTCATAAATACCCTTCACTCCCCCTTGCCCAGGGCCCCCAGAGCCCCCAAAATTTGGAAATAATTTGATTGAAGTGATGACTGCCTTGATCTTGTTTGAATACTCCTCCTTCTTCATTGTCTTTTCTCTATGGGAGGCAACAGTCCTGTCATGGAGTCATTCCTGGGAGAGAAAGAGGTATTTCAAGCAACCATATTTTCCAAACACAAAATTGAGACACATGGCCTGACAGTGACATAATATTTGAAATCGAGACCGTGCTCAAAGATCCAGAACATATGGTTGAAAGAGTTTTCTTATAAAAAGCAACTATTAAGACACTTTCTGTATTCTTATTCACAAAGGGCACATTCCTCCATCCCTTTTATTCTCATGTTAAAATTATTCCCCATCCATGGGAAGACTAGACCACTTTTCCCTCAAATGTGTTGCCTTGGCAGTGCAGGAAGCACCCTGTTGACTAAAAAGTTAAATGCACAGACATCAAGGAAGCAATGCAAACCAGACTGCCAAACATATTATGAATATATTGCTCTTCTTAAAAATGCTAGTTGGTTTTTCGTGCTGGAGTATTGACTAACTGTCTGTGTTTGATGTATGGTTTACCAGCCTGATGTCGACTTATGGTTAGAGCTTAACTTGTTAGTTCTGCTTTTGCAGCCAATTCAGAATAACTACAGATGCCTTGAGATATTAAAATTGACTGCTCAAATGGACTCAGTGTGGGAGTTTCATTGGTTTTAAATTGATAACAGCTGAAAGAGTGAATGATTAAAGTGTACATGGGCATAGGACACAGCTCTTTCACAGGAACTCTTGTGAACAAACTCCCTGAGTGTGGGAATATTTTCTGTCTTTTTATATCCTAGTTGTGCCTAAGCAATCTTGAGTTAAATTTTTAAATTGCACAGAAAAATTCAGAAGCCTACAGGAGAAATAATTCCTGAGAAACTGAGATAAATTTTGATGAAGTAGGTTTCTATTCTATAGGGAACGTTTAAAGTTAAGTGGCATTCCATAAGGTGGTAATTATGTCTATTTCCCAGGCATTTGAGTTAAATAAGCTGTATAGGAAGCATAAACTGTCATAATAGAAGGGCTTGGAAGTGTTGTGTACATCTCTTTTTTCAACTCATGAAAACTGAAGCGCAGAAGTGCCTTATCGCAGATAAGTCAAACAAAGCCTTCTCTTTGCTTTCTTATTCTCTTGGGAAGTTATTATTGGTTTCATTATTTAAAAAGATGATCAGAACACTTTCTTCTCACACAATAAAGAAAACATAAAAGAGAAATACGAAAACTTTTCTCTCACTCATCAAATCAACAACATTTATGTAATAAAAAAAAGATTTTATGAAAATGTACTTTCACAATTTAACAGTAGCTTAGGGGAAAAGCCCAGTAAAGAAAAGAATACAGAGTCATTTAAAGAAGTTTATAAGAAACAGTGATGATGGTGATGGACAGGGATGATGATGGTGATATCCTAGTGATGGACAGGGAGGCCTGGTGTGCTGTAGTACATGGGGTCGCAAAGAGTCGGACACGACTCAGCGACTGAACTGAACTGATAAGAAATGAATATTTGTTTATACATATCTTCTTCAACTTACATTTTTTCAAGAGTTCAGTTATTATTACTATTGAGTATTGTGACCTAACTCCATTTCATATTTTCAATTGTCTCTAGCATTTTTTTTTTACCTTTGATAATATGTTTAAAAAATACTTGGAATACTTTGTATAGCTAACTGATGCTGAGCATCAACCTATGATAATAAAGTTGTGTGTGTGTTAGTTTCTCAGTCATGTCCAATTCTTTGTAGCCCCATGGACTGTATCCCTCCAGGCTCCTCTCTCCATGGGGATTCTCTAGGCAAGAACACTGGAGTGGGTTGCCATTCCCTTCTCCAGGGGATTTTCCCGACCCAGGGATTGAACCCAGGTCTCCTGCATTGTAGGTAAATTCTTTACCATCTGAGCCACCAGGGAGGACAGTAATGAAGTTGGGATTTATTAAAGAAATATAAACCCAAATATTATGTACCCATCTCATCTATACATTTTTGAAAGAAAAATGAAAACATTGTGCCCAGCTAGCATATCCCAAACATGTAGCAAATATCAAGTATTAATTAAAATTAGTGTAATAAGATATTTAGATATATTTGACAGTAATATTAGTTCAGTTCAGTCGCTCAGTCATGTCCGACTCTTTGCGACCCCATGAACCGCAGCACACCGGGTCTCCCTATCCTAATTTATTTATCTCCTACTAATATATGTATCTACTACTAATAATATTAGTAGATACATATGTATCTACTACTAATAATATTAGTAGATACATATATATGTTCAGACATGTAAGATAATCATTATAAAGAATGCTATAATTTTAAAGCAAAATAAGTCATATATATTTGGCCAATATTTATAAGAAAATTTGCTATATATTTATTGCTGAAATTTTGCCCCAAATTATAACCTATGTACCTAAAGTAAATCCTAAAATTGCCTAACTTAATGCCTTCCTGAGATGCATTCAGCCATTGAATTGTGCTTGGTGTTGTGATGGATAGCTTGGGCAGATAGCTATCTAAGAGGCTATTACAAGGATTGACATCTTCATCAGATTTAATTCACTTAGAAATGTTAGAGCAAAGGAGAGAAATTTTCATTCTCTTTCAACAGTTGTTGAGTTCCAATTTTTTAATGATTTTCTTATCTACCCATATTAGACAGGAGGGAGATTTTAGAGGAGATGTAATCCAAGTTAAACACATGTGAGGGTAATTAACTTGAATATATCACTCCTAACTTATCCCTTTGAACTTGGAACTCAAACTCATAGGAGGGAAAAAATGATGGAGGCGGAAGAGGATTGGCCTCGGTTAACCTCACAATGAAGGAATCTATCATGCACTAGAGGCTGAGAAATAAGAAAACAGATGGTCTGAAAATAATGTCTTGAGGATATCTTAGCATCTTGATATTCCAAATAATCTAAATTTCAGAAAAGCTATTATTCCCCCAGACTCCTTCATCATTTGCACCACCTCATGCATTCCTTCTCTGAACAGTATAATATTATGTTTATGTCTTTTGTGACTGTACATTTCAAATGTACTGGGGCCTTGAGCATGGTACAATTTTTTTTATCTTAAAAATGTAATTAGTGTAGGATAAATTCAATATTATGTAAAAAATTTGACAGGACCTCACTTAATGTTTTTTAGAAACAATTAACATGTCAGAAGAGGAAGTGAGAGCACTTTTTGGTCATAAATCTGTTTACATAATTACCAGTTGAAGAAGTCAAACATTTTAGGAGGAAAAAAAAATGCAAGGTTAGACCCTGTTTTCATCAAAAGCAGTATTCCCAATGATGTCAGATATCTCAAATTCTCTAACATAAGGTTTTTTATTCATGTATACACTTGTACGCATGCCCCTTTAATCAGAAAGATCACATATTAAAAGTATGATTGAATAATCTTTGAAGAAAAGTAATATTGGTTAGAAATACACTGTCCATTACACACAAGGAAAGACAATTACTTACATCTGTGTGGGAAGTTATGTTCAATTCAAGATGCCACAGCAATATGGAGAAAGTATTTCTAGGGGGGCTATGTAGTATAGGTATTAATATATAAGTTTTCCAAATATGGCCATATGGGGCCACGTACCAGGACACTTTATCAGTAAGATGCCTATCCCATACTGCATCGTGGAGGACAGATTGGAAAGCAGAAAACCTGGCCAGGGAACTGTGGCCTCAGAAGGGATTGATGGGCAGGAGGTAGATGGTGGGGGAAACAACATCACAACCCTGCACTATGACCAGGTAGAGAATAAATAGCATGTTGGAGACAGTTGGGGAGGTGGGACGTCTTATCTGAGGAATTCTGGAGAAGGTAGTAAGTACTTTTGGGTAAAGTTCTAGTGGAAAACATTTCCCTGTGATAATCCAATGCCATCTGTCCCTACAATCAGTTATTATAGTATGAACACTACCAAATGCCTCAAGAAAGCTTCTGTCTCCCAGATGCTGTTCTCTGACTCAAGAGTCTGAGAAGCTGCCATGTATATGTGTTGAGCTTCAGTTTCATCTGCTGAGCTGGATGGTAGACATTCAACTGAGACCCACTGCATGGAGTCTGTGCTAATCCATTTGCTGCACTATCTGGTGGTTAGGGGTGGTGGAAGCATCCTTTGCTGGAGAAGGTCCCAGCCTGTTGCCTCCATTATCACCAGCCTAGACTCCTAGACTACAAGAATATCTAACAAGTAATGCAGCAATGCTGTGCATCCTTGGGGGAAAAGAGGTGCTTGAACACAAAACCGTACTTAGTTTTGTATATGGTATTTAAGTATATAAAGAACACTTGAAATAATGAAACATGTGAAAGACTATTTTCCCCATTAGGTCCGGGGGCATGTGGTGTGAAGTGATGAGATGATAGTGACCAGCTCTCTTTGTGCTTTTTGAAAGAGCTACAAGTAATCTATTTTACTCAGGGAAACAATGTATTGCAGTCATTAAACCACAAAGATGGCGATTTTGAAGTAGATTTGAAGTCTGTCTTGGCTCTGCTACTTATTTTTGTGAATTAGGGCAAAGTAACGAAATCTGCTGTCTTGACACTTTCCAGATATTACCTCTTAGGATTGTTGATACTATATAAAGAACAATCAGCATAGCAAGTAATAACTATTCATTCTTATACTCCTAATTCTTCTCTTACTATCTCAGAGCATATTGTACGTGCTTCTTCTCCTGGATGCAGAGTAGATATTCTGAAAATTTCAAAGCAGATAAAATATGATGAGATTTTTGTGAGACTGCATTAATAAAACCAACATGTGGAGCATCCTATCCACCTTGTTCTGTGGTATCCAATAACAAGGCTAAAGAACTCTGCTTGCATTTCTTTGTGCTTTGATGGTTATTCACATTGCCTACTCATACATACTTGTAAATCACTGTTTTCTAAGAGGATACAAAGTTTCATAAAGCAGAATCCCCCAAGAAATGAGTGAGGGAGGAAAATGTACAACAAATATGGCATAACATATCAAATGTCAATTGCTTCAAGGGGCATTCAGGTTATAGATTTGGGAAAATTACAAGTGGGAAAAGAGTGGGAAAGATTACTATTTCTTTTACTCCATGGCCCTTAAACTGAACCTTAAAGTATTTGGATATGAGAAGAAATGAGTAAGACATGCAAGGTACACAGTTGTAGGAAAGCATGGGTAATGGTAATTTGGATGAAATATAAAGGATTTAATAAGTCATGGTGGCAGGTGGTTTGCATAGGGCCAGGCTAAGGACCTTGTACTTTATTTTATGAAAGTTATTATTCACTCAGTACCATTACATATTTTTTATTTATTTGATGAATATATATTGAGGACCTACCATGTGGTAAGTGATAGACTGGATGTTGGGCCCACCAAGATGTGTAAGGTGAGATTCCTTTCTTGAAAATTAAACACTGCCTAGAAAGAAGTATTCTATATTAAAATAAAATTATGTCCATATCTCGCCAACCTGGCTCCATTTGAAAAGTCCAGTGGGGGGGCAGGGATATATATATATATATATATTTATTTATTTATCTCTTACTATCCACAAAGGATTGGTTCAAAATTTGAGGATGCTACAATCCTGTGTATAAAATGCCATGGACAGTCATTCCTCTGTATTTGCTGGTTCTGCACCCCTGCATATGTGAAGGACTGATTGTATTAGAAAGATGCATTATGAAATTAATTTTACTTAATTCCTATTTAACCTCAATGGGCCATGTTCCAGCAACCTGTTACTGTGAATGAAGTAACAATGACATGAAGGTAGCAAGTCTTCATAGGTAGCAAATATCGCAAGTCTTGGCTCCCACCTGTATCATGGTAACAGTTCAGCCTTTCTGTTTCCAATGTCTCCCTAGCTATTTCTGGGACACCTGGAGTGTATTACATCTGAGGAGAACTGCTCTCTTCATGTTCTTCTTCTTTGATTCCTCTTCTTTGATATCCCATCGCCTACAGACTAGCCAAGAAAGGCAATTTGCCATGACCACAGACAGCCAGCGTCTTCTGATCAATGACTGCTTCAGTGCCTACTTACTGTCCAGAAGTTTCCAAACCTACAAAACCTTCCAGGGGCTGCAATCCCTCTGGTTCCACTGCATTTCTGGCTTCACTCTGCCAATCAGGAAGATTGCCCTGCTCCCAGACAACTACATGGTTCATTTGATATTTTTAGGGCCTGAAGCAACAGTGCTTAGGCTTTGAATCTCACAAAGTGAAAAACTAGCTTCTTTCCATTCTCTCTGAGGCCCTCTCCTCAACAGAACTCAGATCAGCTAGAATACATGAAGCATTCTTCCATCTCTGAGAATTCCCACTGATTCCACAAGCTCAAAATCCTTCTCAAGCAAGCCACTTCTCAACCACATTGTTGGTGTTTTCACCAACAAATATTAACATTTGCAATTAGACATCTGGGTAGTGACCATCACTCTGCCAATTCATTTGGTCGACCCAACCATTTCATCTTTAAGTATGCCGATCCTGCCATGGGAGGCCCTGTTAGCTGGAAAAGTAATGTGGAGTGTATGAAATAAACTCAGAAAATGTACTGTATGCAAAGTGCATCTCCCAATGAAAGTGAAAAGTGTTAGTCACACAGTTGTGTTTGACTCTTTGTGACCCCATGGACTGTAGCCCGCCAGGCTCCTCTGTCAATGGAATTCTCTGGGCATGAATACTGGAGTGGGTAGCCATTCCCTTCTCCAGGGGATCTTTCCAACCCAGGGATCGAACCTGGGTCTCCTACATTGCAAGCAGATTCTTTACCCTCTGAGTTAACAAGGAAGCCCATCTTCCAATGAGATACCTATTTATTCAATTCTGTGGACAGCCCTGGGACAGGATAAGCTGTTTTAGAAATGTTAGTGCAAAGTCACTTTCTATAGTAAGGGCTGAGAAAGAAATACACACCATGTTTGACTGGAAGCCCCAAAAGAGGCAACATGTTTTCGGAAATGTGTGTATCATGGCCTACTAATTTGGGCTCTTAACCCCTTCTCTCCAATTACATTCCTGGAAATGTTTTTCAATTTCTTTGCATAAAATAATTAGTGGACGACAGAGAGCAGGCAAACCTGCATAGTGTATACACCACACCTCCACGGAGCTAGCCAACACTTCCACAGAACCACACCATTCCCCAGCTCTTAATATGGTTTATTATAAAATCCTTTACCTGCCTCAAAGCACTTTTCATCAAAGCTGCTTTTAAGCTGAAGCTGAGGACCAAAGAATGCCTTTAACAGAATCCTGAAATAGCTTTTAACCCAAGGCTGAGAAGAGAAAGTGCTTTTAACCTAAAGTGCTTTCCTCTTAGGTACTTCAGCATGTACCTAGCACTCAGCATTAGTAGCTGTGAGAACACCCTTAAGACCCAAATGAAAGAGACTCCATTATAGATATTCAAACCCATTATATTAATATATTACAAGTAATATTTGAAATCATTAAGCAGTTTTACTCCAACTAAATTTAAATCTTTTCTTATTGAACTATGCATTCATGCAAATAAATTGAAGTCTTACCACCTGGGATTCTAACAAATCTATGCTGATATTAGGAAGAGTACAGTGTTATTTCCTAGATTTTACTTAATCCAGAGTGAGTCACAATTTCCACACCTTCTCCACCCTAAAAGAAACTTTCAACTTTTGTCAGTCACTGAATGACATTACCGGCTTTAGTCCCTATTAGTATGGGCTAAAAGGTAATTTTATTAAATCACTTAGATTTAATTCAATCACATATCTGAATAAATTTCGTGTATAAAGTTTTCTTCTTATCCTCATCTCTCAAGCAGAAATAAAAGTACTGATCCCATAGTAATTTTAACCCCGGTGAAGTTCCTTCCAAGTAAAGTAAGTAGACAACTTAATCTATAAAAGTTTTAACTTCAGAGTAATTGTAATAAGTTGTATGCTTGAGCAGTTAAGCTCCATGAACAGTTTTCTAGTTTAAAAACATAAATTGTACACAAATAGGGATAAAGTGGCAAAGTTTTATATCTTTAAATTTTATTCCCTTTTACTTTGATAGACTCCTCAGTGATGCTAACAAAATGAGGATAGGCGAAGGAAAAACAGAAAATATTGTCAACCCCAAATGTAAATAACCAGCCTTTGCTAAGCAAAATTTGGGCATGTTGATCATCCAAAGTGCATTAATGCAAACTAAACTGAAATACATTTCTTTCATACTCAAGTTATCATGAAACAGTCTTTACATAAAAGTCACTTTCTTTTATACATTGTCTTCTCTTATTCATGTATTCGTTCATTCACTTATTCATATGTGTTTTTACTTGGCATCCAGAAGGGAATGTAATAGGAGGCAATAGAAATACATCTATTTCTCTAGGAAAGAGGGAAAACTATGTTTATCTTGTTCTAGTATATAAAGCTTCCTTCACCTTGAATATTCTCTTCTAGCTTCCTCTTCCTAGTAAACTTCTATTCATTTTGAGTCTTCCAGCTCAAAGTTACCAACTCCATAAAGTCATCTCTGTCTTCCTCATTCTGAATCAGTCTTCTTTTCTGTCTATCCCCACACCATAATTTCATTGTTTGAGCATTTTAATACCTTCCAAGGAGACCCTGAATTGTCTCTGGTGGACTAAAGAGCATCTTACTTCACTCTGCTTTAAAGGGAGTAGGAAAGGAGGGATGGAGAGCAAGAAGTCTTTCAGTGGTTTTAGAATTCCTACTTATTTACAATTTCTCATTCCTTCTTGTGGAAACTCTTATGCCGATGGGTGCTCCTTTAGTGAAGACTGCCCCTCACTTAGTTACTTCCATTGTTACCACCCTATCTAAGACCATAATCTCTCCCTGAACTATCTCACCAGCTCTCTAGCTGACCTCTCTGCTTCTTTTCCTGATCCTCTTGAATATAATCTGCACATAGCAGCTAGAAAGATTATTTAAAAACATAAGCCGTTTTACATAACTTCCCTGCTCAATAATGTCCAATTACTTAGAATAAAATCATACTTAAAGTCATGTCTGTTTTTCTTCCTGTGACCTATAGGGTTCCACCTGCTTTGTCCACGAGGCTACGTTTTCAGTTTCATCCTCAACCACACTTCCTGTTTATCATTTCACTTCAGTCACACCAGCCTTCTTGCTGCTCCTCCGAGTTAGCCCGCTTACTCTCACTTGCTACTCCCCTGGCTCATGCCTTCACTTCCTGGGTCTCTGCTCAATGCCACTACCTCTAAAAAGTCTTCTCTGATAACACTTCTCTCTTGCTCTCTATCTCCCTGGCATGCTTTATTTTCTCATAGCACCTATCACCCTCTGATATATTAATGTGCTTATGTGCTCGTTTCCCCCGTTTACATACAGAGTGTGTAAAGACAGAGAGTGTCCTATTCATTATTCCATCCTCTTCAGACATTGAAAAATACTCGGGGATGGATTGATTGAATGGATGAAATAAAAAATGCAGTAATATCCACTTGGTCAAGCCATTCTCTGTATTGTTGTGATTCTGTGCACACACGTGGGGAAGTGTGTGTGTGTGTGTAATTTATATGTTGTGCTGCTTTAGGTAAGCACAGAAAAGAAGTATAGGACACAGATTGGCCTAAGGGAGACAAATATAGAAAAAAGGTATACTCATCGTTATATTTGGGTTAATCAACTCTTCGTTTAAAATAAAGGTGTCTTTCTGGCTGGTGGACCCACCAATATGTACATTGCATTACTTGGATCAAATGGAGTTGAGATCTATTTTTAATAAGAGTTTGGGAGCTTGAAAGGAAGGGCCAAAGGATGCTTTATAAAAGTCTTATTTGAGGTTGAGGGTGTAACTGTGAAAGGTGGAGACTGCTGACAGCCTGAAAAGAGAAGGAGGAAAAATGGAAAGGACTGGGGAAGGATTCTCCATACTGTCTGGATGACAGCCAATCTGTCTCTGACCCTCATCTTTGGCTGATCTTGTCAAAGGGTGCTACCCTTGAAGCAACTGTCCAACGTTGACTGGAAGCTCCAGCTCCCAGCCTTCCTTTGTTGGGGGAGATCTTCTTCCTAGAACCTCAATCAGTCTCCTCCAGGCCAGTCTCTCCAGGGTAGACATTGTCATTTTCCACCAGTGACTTTAAAGTCTGTTAGATCAGATGAGATACAAAATTATGAATAAACATGTGGGAAGAACTATACACAGAAGTGTATATACTTAAAATTCCTATTTATTTAGATTCCAAACTACTCGAAAGTTAAAATAATTAAGCTTTTTCCTGGACTTGCCACTTAGGAGCAAAAAAAATCAAGAGTAAACAAGGCAATGTGAGAGATTTACTTTCAATGTGTAATAAGAGACTCAGCAGAGAATCAGTGCAACTTTTGATGCCTGTGTAATAAAAAGCAATAGCTGATATTTTTAATCAAAGCCCTGAAGTATTAGATAATTCAGAACCTTCTGAAGCTCTTAAACATAGATTAAATTCAGTGCTAGTGTTTTAGCATTAAACGTATTTCTCTTCATCTTAATTCAAAGACATAAGCCATCCGTAAACTGCAGTACTTAATTTAAATCATGTATTTCTTCAAAAACTCTCAGTAAAGTTGTGGGAGAGTTATATGATGGGGGCTCATATAGTGGGTATTTTAAAAGGTAAGGAAAAGAAAAACGCAAGAATGAAAACAGAGAAAATATAAGAATAGAGATAGGATTCCTTGATAAGTAATCTAAAAGTTTTGGTCTGGAAACTACTCTCAAAGGGAAACTACATGTTGCTTACAGTTTAAAGTCAAAGGATGAAATCACCTAAATTGATGAAATTACCCATCTTGAGAATATTATTTTTGTTCTCCATCAGCCACTGCCCTGTCCTTATAGCAACCTATTGGGAAATGATCTACCTGTGTCTGTGGCATTTTAGAGGGAGAAAATTTCCTAATGAATGCTACCTACTAAGGAAGCTACAAGGGTTGTATTTTTTCTCATTCTAACCCATTTTTTAGACAAAATCTCATTCACTTGGACATCATTTATTAGAACTTCAAATCTTGAGTAATTGATGAGCAGAAGTCATTAGGACATTAGTGGTTGTGGGGGTGACAATGGAAATAGCATCCTGTCCCTCTCAAAGTCACAAGACAGCAAGACATTTGCTGTATTTCCTTTTTCTTACTTCTTAGCTCTCCTGAGAACTTTGGATTAAGCCTTTCTAAGACTGGTCCCTCACTGGCAGTAAGCCTTTCTAAGACTGGTCCCTCACTGGCAGTAATTTCTTTGAGGAATTAATAAATTATTTTTAATTTTTAATCTAATTTTTTAAATTTTATTTTGGAATATAGTTGATTTCTATTCTAAAGAGCCTCTTGAGGGTGAAGGAACTAAAGAGCTTCTTGATGAGAGTGAAGGAGAAGAGTGAAAGAGCCACCTTAAAACTAAATATTATAAAAAACAAAACTAAGATCATGACATCCGGCCCCATTACTTCATGGCAAACAAAAGGGGAAAAGGCAGAAGTAGTGACAGATTTCCTCTTCTTGGGCTCTAAAATCACTAAGACAGTGACTGCAGCCATGAAATCAGAAGATGATTGCTTCTCAGCAGGAAAGCTATGGCAAACCTAGACAGTGTGTTGAAGAGCAGAGACATTAGTCTGTTGACAAAGGTCTGTATAGTCAAGGCTATGGTCTTTCCAGTGGTCATATAATGGTTGTGAGAGCTGGACCATAACAAAGAAGACAGAGTGCCAAAGAATTGATATCTTCTGACTGTGGTGCTGGAGAAGACTCCTCAAAATCCCTTGGACAGCAAGGAGATCAAACCAGTCAATCTTAAGGGAAATCAACCCTGAATGCTTGTTGGAAGGACTGATGCTAAAGCTGAAGTTCCTGTATTTTGGTCACTGATGCAAACAGCTGACTCATTGGAAGAGTCCCTGATGCTGGGAAAGATTGAGGGCAGAAGAAGAGGGCATCAGAGGATGAGATGGCTGGATGGCATCGCCAATACAATGGGCATGAACTTGGGCAAACTCCAGGAGATGGTGAGGGACAGGGAGGCCTGGTGTGTTGCAGTCCATGGGGTTGTAAAGAGTCAGACATGACTGGGTGACTGAACAGCAACATTATTGATTAAGGATATTGTGCTAGTTTCAGATATACAGCACGATGATTCAGTTATAAATTACTTTTGTTGTTGTTGTCCAGTCACCCAAGTTCATGTCCATTGCATTGGTGACGCCATCCAGCCACCTCATCATCTGACGCCCTCTTCTCCTTCTGCCCTCAATCTTTCCCAGCATTAGCGACTCTTCCTATGAGTCAACTGTTCGCCTCAGGTGACCAAAATACTGAAGTTTCAGCTTCAACATCAGTCCTTCCAATGAGTATTCAGGGTTGATTTCCCTTAATATTGACTGGTTTGATCTCCTTGCTGTCCAAAGGACTCTCAGGAGTCTTCTTCAGTCGAAGGCATCAGTTCTTTGTCACTTTACCTTCTTTATTACTTTTTACTCTTTATTATTCTGCCTTCTAAAATTACTTTTGGTTCCTAGTAAATTCTTTGAGTTTCCTACTACCCCCATCCTTTGACATCATTTGAATAAATTATTCTTTGCTTAAGATAACCACAGTGCTTTTTTTTCTATCGTAGCCAAAATCTTCAATGAATATGCCTTGCTACCAAAATAACTGTCCAATGTGTGTATGTGCGTGTGTGAGTGTTTGAACAGTTCAGTTGTTTATTATTGTTTTCCTCTTCCTCTCTTTATTTCTTCACGTGTGTAGTTCTATGGGCTTTGTTTTTCTGCTTTAAAATTTACTAGAGTAGCTGCAATGAGCCTCTCTCCTGATAGCAGAATAACATCATTTTGAAAAGCATGTGGAGACTGTCTCCCTGCATAAATGATGATAACACCGTCACATTATTTGAACATTTAACTGCCTCTATTGAGTAGTTTTCCTCGTAGTTTTGATTCATTTGGAATCTAACTGACAAAGATCCCATTACTGGCTGTTCTTTCCATAATTTGTCAAAAAATATATAGCAGAGATGAGGGAGAATGAAGCTAATTTGTAATCTGGGAGACTTAACCTGGTTATGCTGATGAACTAACTAAATCGGTCAAAAGTTTGAGTGCTTAAAGATTAAAAACCACCATTCTCTAGTTAAACTCTTAATTCATTATGTAAACAACATGCTTTGTAAGTGCAGTCATGTGGAAGGTCTATTTGTTTTTCTCACCAAAAGATGCTTTCAAAGAAAAATTACAGAAAATGGATTTTCTCCAACCAATGTGTTGCCTGCCACCCCTGGTACAAGCGCTGAAGCAGGAGAACAAAGATGTAATGATCACACCAGCCAAGGCCATAGGCATGTGCAGAACATTCCAAAAATATTGGCACCCCTAGCAAGAGGTGTTTTCTAAATACAAAAAGTTGTTAAGAGAGGAAGAAAGGATTACCAGTGAGCCCACAGATGGAAATATAGGTGGGGAGCCGGGAACTCAGGGTTCCAGGACTGCTCCCTTTTTTGGATTGCCATAAGGAGGGAGAAAGCAGAAATAATCCTTAAAGTTGTGCCAGGATAGCAGGCATGGATATTTAGGGGGCAAAAGCTAGGTCATCAATGCTTGCCAGGGAAACAAAACACCTTCTTTCTCCCTCCCCCTTTCCTTACACAGTTTTAAGATAGAAGGTTCTGTGGTTCAAACATGTTCCTATAATTTAATGGTCTTCCTTGGTGTATCAAACTCTGAAATCTGTATTGGATTTACAGATAGGTGGCAATCCTACAATAGCCCCTAAACTGTACAATGATGTCTTAGCTAAATCTCTGTGATTAAAAAATAAATAAATAAAACAAAATTTCCTTAGCACTTTTGATTTTACACAGTTGTTTCAAGTGTATCATCATCTCCTCCACATTATATACTTCACCATGTAATGTTTAAAGCTCATGTTGTAGTCTTTTTTTTTTTTAAGTTGTAATTGATAGAAACTTGTTCAAACTGCAAACATTTATTAGACTACTTGCCTGAAAAGTCCAAGAGATGAGGATAGCTTCAACCATGACTGGACCTGTGGGCACAAAATGCTATCAAATCTTTATCTCCTCCATCCCCCATTCTGTTGGCTTAATTCTCCAGTATGTTTTCTCAGAAGCTGGCAGTATAACTTCTAGAAGCTCAGACTCATATCCTCATAGTTTACCAATTCCTACAGAAAGAGGGCTCCTTTTTCCCAATAGCACTTAAAAAAAAAAAAAAAAAGCCCTCAGGATTTGTGAGACCAGATCCACTTGGATCATGTGTTCACATCTGAACACACATTCATATCCCTGTGGCCAAGGGAAGAAGTGCAGGTTTATTGCTACAGCAGGAGCTGGTGGGGTCAGCACTACTCAAAACAAATGGCAGCAATATGAGAAAGTATCATCCCCATAGGAAAACCAGAGTGCTCTTACTGGAGAGCAGAAGAATAGTTCCAAGGCCAGCAAAACCAGTAGACATGCCACACACTCATCCTAACCAGCGTCACCCGTAACAGTGGGTCTCCCTGAATTCTTTCCAATCCCGGCACCTTCTCTGATTGTAAGCCCCCTTTTGGAACACTGTGGACAGTGCTGTGTGCATGTTCTTGCCAGATTTGTTTGGCTGCATTAAACTGAAAGTGTTGGTGTTGGTCACTCAGTCATGTCTGACTCTTTGTGGCCCCTGGACTGGAGCCCATCAGGTTCCTCTGTCCATGGGATTTTCCAGGCAAGAATACTAGATTAGGTAGCCATTCCCTTCTCCAAGGGATCTTCGTGACCCAGGGGTTGAACCTGGGTCTCCTGCATTACAGGCACATTCTTCACTGTCTGAGCCCCCAGGGAAGCCCAGTGCCTTCTAATTTCTAATGCACCCCAGGGCAACCATATATGGTGCATCATATTTATGGTATATATGGTATATATATGGTGCCACATATAAGTATCAGGAAGTGAGGAGCTGAGGTGTCTCTGTTTCATTCACCTCCCTCTGCACATTAGTTCGTGTGAACACTCACTCATTGCACATAGCCATCTCCCTAGATGGCTCCCCTTGCCCCTCAGCGTCTAAATCTGGACAGACTTACAGTTCAAGTCCCTGAGCAGATAGTACCTCTGACACCACCTCAGTCTGTAGCATCCCAATTCTAAAACTTTTGGAGGGAGAATTGCACTGACCCAGCTTGGGCCACATGACAACCTTTAATTTAATCAGGTTTACCCAGAAGGTATGGGCTTCCCTGATGGCTCAGATGGTAAAGAATCTGCCTGCAATGCCAGAGACCCGGGTTTGATCCCTGGGTCAGGAAGATCCCCTGGAAAACGGAATGTCTACCCACTCCCAGTATTCTTGCCCGGAGAATTCCATGGACAGAGGAGCCTGGTGGGCTACCAACCATGGGGTCCCAAAGAGTGGGGCTGGATTGAGCGACTAATGCTTTCACTTTTTGTTTTAACCTGGAAGGCTAGGTCCTTCTTTTTCCAGAGCCGTGCCTTACTGGGTAAGTGTAGCCACTTTAAAGTCAGGATATAAATGAGGTGATTTTTTTTTTCTTTTTTACCTTTCTGGTAACCAGTGAAAGCAAACATTTCCCTTCTATCTAATAAAGTTCAAATATATCAACTTTTTCCCCTAGGGCACTATTGGCAATCTGGGAAGGGCTGTTTTCTCGCCGTAAGGGATTGCCTGCACTTACCTGGACCCCCCAGTAAGTGGCGGTAATGCTCCTCCCCCACCTCTGGCCTCAGAGCGCCTGAAAGTAGCCAGCAGTGCCCCTCACCCTCTCTAGAGCCTTCTGGCAATCCAAAAATCAAAAATACCCCGCAATTGATATTTTCTGCTCTCCACCCCACTCAAAATCCTTCCCCACCTCCTGTCTTTCCTTATAATTAGTGAATCCTCATCACTAACCTGCTAAACTGAAGTCTGTCTGCTGTCTCTACTTCTCACCTTCCCTTCAAATCTTGACCATAAGCCTCTGCTTTTCAGTTTCATTCTACAAAAGCCATTTTCCTTAGGATCACCAATAGCCTCTTAATTTCACCTTGATTTCTCATCAGCATTCTGTTCTGAAATACCTAGCCGAACTCCTAAATATCAATCTCTCTATTCTTCTCCAAACCCGCGGGTTTCTGCATCTTAGTCTCCTTGAACCAAGCAAAAAAACTTAAATCTTCTTTGCCTAGTGAGTTAGCTCACCTCCTGCATCCTGTCTGCAAATCCACAGAATCACTGCATCTCTCCGTTGTCTGAGTTAGGTCCTTATCTTTTTTTTCCATGTAGAGTCTGATGTTTTGGAACTATGGGCAAATGACTCAATATCTTTGTGCCTCAGTTTCCACTCCTCTAAAATCCAGATGATAATAGTGTCTACCACCAAAGTATTACAATTACTATGAAGATTTAGTAAGTTAGAATAAAGTACTTTGAACTTTGCCTGGCTGAATGTAATAAGTCTTTGCTATTATTATTAAACACCCTTGTAATAGCACTAATTGCATCATATTATAATTGTGAGAGCTATTCTTCCACCCAGACTGTAGGAGATCATGCTTCATGCACCATTGCATCTTCAGGATGGAGTGCAATGTCTAGGCTACAGTGGGCATGTAATAGATAGTTATGAATGAACGTCAATCTTTGATTTCTTTACAGTGCTCAGCATATGGTAGGTGCTCATGAAATATTCACTGAATTGAATTAAATAGATTTGAATTGATCTGTAGAGAATACATAATAAGAAGTGCCATAATATAACATAAAACATAATGACTTTAAATTTTAAGGTGAGAGAAATTTCCTTTGAGTCTTTCCTTAGGATTGACTCTAAATGGATGTATAATTCCACCTTCTAACCAAATTTAGAATTTTTTCTCTATTTATTTGCTCCCTAGTTTTGGTTTCCATGTCCTGAGAAGTCTCTTGGTTTTCATTCTCACAGCATAGCTTGAATCACCAAAACTCCAGACTCCTGTTATCATTCTTTATCAGTAAGCTGTTGCTGCCTAACAAACAAACATAGAATCTCAGTGGCAAACAGCAAGAAGCACTTATTTTTTCATGTGCCTGTGGCTTGAATGGACAGCTCTGCTTTACATTGTAGGTTTGACTGGACTTGTCATCTCAATGAGGGTCAGCCTCAGTTCTGTGCTATATGTATTTACTCTGGAGCCCAGACTGAAGGGGCAGCTGCTACCCAGGGAACCTCTTGATTCAGCAGTAACAGAGAAGCAAGCATAGAAATCTGTAGCATGTCTGAAGACCTCAGTGTTGAACTGAAACATAGTCATTTCTACTCAGGCTACATTGTCCAAAGTAAATCGTATGGGCAGCCCTCTATCAGTGAAATGAGGAAATAAATGTCACCTACTCCAGTGAGTTTTACCACACAGTCACATGGCAAAGGTGGTGAAAGTATAAATCTAATTCAGAGAAGAGGAGAAGAATTCTCAATGATGACTAAATTTACCACAAACCTATCCTGATTCTGGTCTTCATAACATCTGCATATGTAACCACATTAGCTTCTTAACAGAGCTTTTGTGTTCAGTCTTCACCACGATCTGTGCCCCCCCCCCCACCATTTTGTTATGAATATTTGGTTACAGGAGATAGAATATCCAGTTAAAAATTGTTAATATTATTTCATATAATAAGCAGTATAGAGAAAGTGTTTTAGGACAGGTTTAGAAGTTCAACAATATCACTGAGGTCTCAGGTCTTTGTAACTGCTTTTTTTTAATCAAGTTTAGCTTTGGCTTGCAAACTTCCTATCTCATGGTGACAAGGTTGCAGCAGTAGCTCCAGGCATTGCAAAGTTGCATGTTGATGTGCATGAAGGAAAAAAGACAGAATGCCTTCACGTACCTCTCTCCTTTTATCAGGAAAAAAATCTTTTTTAGTTTCCTAAGTCATATCCCCTTGCATTTTAGCAACCAGAACTCTCTAATTTTAAACTAACTAAATCTACATGATTGAAGGCAGGAGGAGAAGGGACAACAGAGGATGAGATGGTTGGATGGTGTCACCAACTCAATGGACATGCATTTGAGCAAGCTCTGGGAGCTGGTGATGGACAGGGAAGCCTGGTGTGCTGCAGTCCATGGGGTCACATTGAGTTGGACACGACTGAGCGACTGAACTGAACTGAACTGAAAGCTACAAAGGAAGCAGAAGTCAATGGAGACCATTTGAACATCAGAATCTGTCTTATAAGTGGACTCTAAAACAAGAAAGAAGTTGGGAGGGAAATGGTGTATGATAACAAATCAGTCACATTTTCATGCTCTCAGATAAATGCCTACTTGACTTAATAGTTAAGACTCCTCATAACACAAACTTTATCTCCTCTTAAAGCTTCATACATGAAGATTTCTCTAAATAAGAAAAAACGTACAATCACACCAAGATGATTCTTCTCATCACTCTCTCATTGCTGATTATTTAACTCTCCTTCATCCTCCCCAAATGCCCTTTTTGTTCTCTTCCTTACATCTCCAAGCTAAGTCTTACTTAACTTTGAGGACTCGGTTCTTCTCTGAGAAGTCTTCCATGAGTGCTCAATGCTCCTCCTAACATGTTCCCATTGGATCTGTGCTTCCCTGGGAATAATATACTTCATGATGACTTGTTCTTGCTTATTTACTTATATGATGTCACCATTAGACAAGAAACTTTTAGAGCACTGGAAAGGAGCCTTTGCTAGCTCCTGACACAGAGCAGGCACTTAGGATTTCTTTTAAATAACAGAATGAGTGAAGGAGAAAATACACTAGAATATCTTCATCTTTTTCATTTTCCTGTATCTACCTGTCAGAAAAAAAAGGAGAAAGAGACCTTTCTCCAGACTTTAGCATCATCTTCATTCAAGAATTTATCTTTCTTGAATGATCTCCATCTCATAAATCCTCCCTCAACCTCCCCCTTTCCGCATACCACCTTTGCGCTAAATGACAGGAAAAAAGCCTATATTTTAGAACATCTTTCTTTGCACTAAGTACTTTTTATGATACCTGCTATATATTCTATTTATTACCTTATAATTTATTATTTATTAACAGAATATTTCTTGTAGCCCTACAATATTATAAGCTTCTTGATATCTATATCACAACCTAATATGCCTACTCATTGCTACAACTATAGAGGATACTCAGTAAATATTTCTGAAATTCCTTTGAATCATGACTATCATTAAAAGATTTTATTCTATATAACAATTCTTCCTTTCTATAATCTCTGACCAGTTGAAATTTTCAAATCTGAAGTTCTGGATTATTTTTCTTAAATAATATTTTATGTTTTTCTCTCTTATGTTGATGACTTACTGTTTCTGAATCAATCTTTGTTACTAGACCAGATATTCAAAGCAAATATTCATGATTATTTCTCACTTCTCTACACTATGTTGATGTGTGCTTTGAGCTTGTCTTCTTTCTCTCTCTTGGACAAAAATGCACATTTCCACATTAAATTGCATTATTATTAGTGCTCTAGCCTTAATTTTTTCCCTCCCTTCTGAGTTGTTCTTAACTCAAGGCATCACCTTTCCTAAGAAATTGATGAAAATCATGATTTCTTGAAGTCTCACCACAATCTGTGTTGACTGTCCCTTTGAATAACATATCATTTACCATTGTATTATGCTACATCTTATATTTTCCCCCACTTATGCTAAAAATATAAAGAGATAGAAATACCAGACCACCTTACCTGCCTCCTGAGAAACCTGTATGCAGGTCAAGAAGCAACAGTTAGAACCAGACATGGAACAACAGACTGGTTCAAAATTGGTAAAGGAGTACATCAAGGCTGTATATTGTCACCTTGCTTATTTAACTTAAATGCAGATTACATCATGAGAAATGCCAGGCTGGATGCAGCAGAAGTTGGAATCAAGATTGCCAAGAGAAATATCAATAACCTCAGATATGCAGATGACACCACCCTTATGGCAGAAAGCAAAGAGAAACTAAAGAGTCGCTTGATGAAGGTTAAAGAGGAGAATGAAAAGGCTGGCTTAAAACTCAGCATTCAAAAAATGAAGATCGTTTCATCTGGTCCCATCACTTCATGGCAAATAGATGGGGAAACAATGGAAACAGTGACAGACTTTATTTTCTTGGGCTCCAAAATCAGTGCAGATGGTAACTGAAGCCATGAAATTAAAAGAGGCTTACTCCTTGGAAGAAAAGCTATGGAAAACCTAGACAGCATGTTAAAAAGCAGAGACATTACTTTGCTGACAAGGGTCCATATAGTCAAAGCTATGGTTTTTCCAGTAGTCGTGTATGGGTGTGAGATTTGGACCACAAAGAAGGCTGAGCACCAAAGAATTGATGCTTTTGAACTGTGGTGTTGGAGAAGACTCTTGAGAATCCCTTGGACTGCAAGGAGATCCAACCAGTCAATCCTAAAGGAGATCAGTCCTAAATATGCATTGTATGGACTGATGCTGAAGCTGAAGCTCTGATACTTTGGCCACCTGATGTGAAGACCTGACTCATTAGAAAAGATCCTGATGCTGGGAAAGATTGAAGGCAGGAGGAGAAGGGAATGACAGAGGATGAGATGATTGGATGGCATCAGTGACTCAGTGCACATGAGTGAGTAAGTTCCAGGAAATGGTGAAGGACAGGGAAGCCTGGTGTGCTGTAATCCACGGGGTCGCAAAGAGTCAGACACGACCAAGGGACTGAACAACAGCAACTGTGCTAAAAATATGTTTTACATATTTGAAAACTTCTACTGATGAAAAAGATGATGTCTTATATCAATAATTCAATAAATATTTATTGAACTTATAGTATTTGCCAAAGAGTGTCGAGTTACTGGGAATTCAGTAATAAAGAAAATAGGAATAGTCCTTACTGTCTTGGGTTTTGCATTCTAAACAAGGAGAGCAACTAACCAGTAAACGTATCAATCTAATATGTGAGATGGAGTAAAGTGCTCTAAGAAGTAAGCTGTGGGCAGCATGGAGATTTGTTATCAGCAGAGGTTGCCAGTTTTTTTAAAGGTGGATAGGAAATGCTACAATAAGAGGGTGACATTTGATCACCTGGGTAATTGATTCCCACACAGAGGAAATAATAAGTTCAAAGTCCCTGAGGCAGAAGTGTGCTTGGCATGGACAAGAATCAGTGATGTAGACAGAGTGGCAGCAGCAAGTGGTGAGCAGGAGAGAGGAGAGAGGAAGCAAATGAAGTCAGATAATTGGTGGAAAGTCAGGTCGTTTACTGCCTTGGAAGTGATGTCAAGGAATTAGATTTCATTGCGTGTGAGATGGAAAGTCCTTGAACCTACTAAATATTTGTTTCATTGTCAATAATCAACATCTCTGCTGTTTAAAAAGGTTCTGGAAGTGGATATTGGTGACGGTTGCACAACAGTGCGCATGTACTTAATGCCACTAAACTGGACACGTAAAAGTGGTTAAAATGATACATTTTATGTTATATATATTTTATCGCAATTTTTTAAAAACCCTTGAGTGAACACCATGGACCCAAAACTGTGCTTGACCGAAAGAACAGTATAAGCAATGCAGCACTCAGAATCTGCTTTGAGAAAATACATTCCATATATTATAAGCGAAAATACACAATGCAAGGTAGCATAAATCATGTTCCAAATGAGAGAGCTAGGCTAGAATTTCACACAGTGTTCTCGGAAACATTAGTCTGGAGAGATGCCCTTTGAAATAAAAGGATCTTACTCAAGTAAGTTTGGGAACTAGTGCATCCTTCAGTCCTGCCTGGAGATTCCCAGTGCACATTGGCATAAGACAGGCTCTGAAATAAGTACACATGAAAGAAACCTGTTTAGCTTTGTTTAACCCAGTGTTGCTAAATCATTTTGATTACAGGCTTTCCCCCTCAAATCGCCTATTAACATCCTGAGAAACTGGTATTCCAAAGGACCTGTGTCACAGGAGACATAAAGCTGAGACAGGAATTCCGGATAGAGTTTGTGGAGAAAGCCATCTAAGCTGAGCCCTAAAAGAAAGGGGATACTTAGATTAGAGGAAGGGCAAATTCAGGCAGGAGAAATGTGAAAACATTCACTTCAAAGTAAATATTCTGGAACTTGCTTTTTTCAAGTATCATTGTGCCACTGAATGAATCTAAATACACTAACAACATCATAATTTTGATGATTGTTGATAAACTTCTTCTCAAACACTAAGACATCAGTTCACTAAGATTCATTAATTTGTCGAAGTTTTCTTAATTCCTAGTCATTATTTCATAGACAGTGAAATTAAGCCCAGAGAGACTATAACTTACTCAGTCATCCCTGCCTAATCGATGGCAGGGTGTTCATTTTCTTTCTCTAGGGCCAGAGTCCTGTTCCATAAAGGAAGGAGCTATGGTCCTTGCATGTCTGCAACAGACACTTTGGAATTAAAGCAAAAAATCGATTCCAATGCAAGATGCAGATTTCATCATTCAGTGGATATGGAAACAGAATCAAATTAAAGAACAACGCAAGCTTGGATTTTAATGAAGCTCATCTTTGTTTCTTTTGCAGATCAAATTTTTGGCTCTCATCTGCACACACTGTGTGAACGTGAAAACTCCACAGTTCCACGGTTTGTAAAGCAGTGCATTGAAGCTGTCGAAAAAAGAGGTGGGTAACTGAATGTACAGCCATTCCCCCAATACTGCACCCTCTACACAACCCATGCTCACATTAACAGCACCACTTGATTTGCCTGGAAAGCCATGCAATTAAAACCTGACTGTTGCTAATCAGTTAAGAGGATCAAGTTTCTTATTAACTTCAGTTTGTTTTCACAGTAGGGACATCAATAATTTCCACTAATGTTCTTTTTTTTAATATTTTGCTCTCTGACATGTTGTTGATTCAATTGCAAACTTCTTGTTTTCCAGCCAGTGATAAAACATTCATAAAATATCAGTACTGACAGTGTTAGAACCCTCCTAAAATTCATGCTGGTAGACGTTGTGCCAGAACAAATTTTGGTAAGCCCCCATTACCCAGTGAAACAAACAGTCTCCTACTTGCAAACGGTGATGTTCCATTTTCCACGTGTATCTGTTCAGCACAGAACATGCCTAACTAGTTTTGCTGGAACAATTAACGGACACACCTCCAGTGTTAAGATGACCTTTGATTCCTATATTTCAACATTCTAATTTTCATCTGAAATTATCTCATCTTACTGAGGAGAACAAAGCAAAACCCAATTGACTCATTATTTCTATGGTAGTCTATCTGTAGGGTGTTTTTCCTTCAGACTCTGACTCGTTCATTCAAGGTCATTTTCCCTGGAAGATACATACAGTACATGCAGAATCTCAAAAACTATATTGTATAAAAATGTGAAGCTTCATCACCATCTGTTACAAGTTTACAACATATTCCCAGGATCTAGGGGGATATATATCATGTAAAAGATAGAGGTGTTTTCAGAAAAAGAATTGGTGAATCTATTCCCCTTTTCAGCTCCCAGTTTCTTAAAACAATAGAACCAAGGGAAGAAATCTTTACCAAGTTATCTGCTAGTGAAAAGCCATTTTAATTCTCTCAATGTTACCTGGCTTTATTATAGAAACATAATAAAAATGGTCTGCAATTTCCAACTCCTGGAAATTCATACTTTAATTATACTGTAAGGACAGCCTTGGGATCCTATTATTCCCATATCAGTAAGGAATGAGAGAATAACAAGAAGGGGACAAGTGGGTAGAGAGAGTGGGTAAAGTGAGCAGCTTTGGGGAAAAGCATATCAACACATCAGAGAGAATAGCTGAGAGTTCAGAGAGAGAATAGGAAATAGTAAAAGCAGAATAAACACAAGGAGAGGTATCTGTGAGGAGTGGAATCAATTGGAGTTTAGAGAGAAAAGTCCTTTTATTGCATGTTACAATCTCATTTAATTGTGTAAGTACATATTTTAGGAACAAATATTATTTAATAAATACTTAGAGCCAAATGGATCACTGAAAATGTTATAATGTTGTTATTGCCAATAGTTAAATTATCATCATTTTCTGGAAATCTTCACTCACTTATAAATACTCAGTATTGACAGTGTAAGCACCGTCATATTAGAACAAAAATCCAAATAGGACTTTGGGGGAAGCTGTGCATAATAAGATGTGCGCACATTTAAAAAAGGATTTTATAACTCTTTATTTCTGTATATACCCCAGGCAAAATGAAAACTCTGCTAGACACAGCCTTGTGGCATGCAGATACCATGGTATTGCAGAATTGAAAATGCCTATAAATAGAAACTGTATGTTTTGTTCATGGCATTTTATTGGTGATTTTTAATAAAATAAGACCATGTTTTTGCTGACAGGGGCAATTATATTTGGCCTTATATTTCATCATCTCAATGTTTTCTCTTAAAATGAATTTGTAGATTCAGCACTAGATAGGCACTAGTCCCATATAATGATTTTAATATAATTCCTAAGTGTTTTAATGAAACTCGAAGACTACAATTCCATAAAGCAGCCATAAGTCAAAGCATTTTGGCAATATTAGCTTAAAGGAACTCTATGGAAATGTTCAACAAAAACTCGGAGTCACAAGACAAACCTCTCACATCGCTACAAGATTTACAAGTGTGTGCTGTTGATTGTATTTTTCTATGATCATTTGTTGGATTAATATTCTTATGTTTATATGCCAATTCTGTTTACTCAAAGTGTTGTTTTTGCTAAATTCTGGCATAAAGCACCTCAGTACAGAAATAATTTATGTGAATATAAGTCCAATGTTTATGTAGGTTTCTGATGACATTTTGTGCTGGGGTTGGTATTAGGAAGTAACATATAAAAGTGCCAAGTCTCTCAGCACGGCTGGACTCAGCGTATCTAGAGCCCTCCTTCTAATGGCCAGATCCTCTTCCAGCCAAGATACTCAACTGCAGAGTCATGGGAAATGCTTATGGACCTGTTATGGGAAAGGCATGTTTAGTGAAAACTGTCTGTTTATTCTCACAGACTTAGGAAAATGGTCTCAATCCTCCCTACAGCAGCACATCAGCTGTTACATAAAAACTACTTGTTTCCTTTCTTTTTTCTCAAGTCCTTTCTTTTTTTTTCGAGATTATTTTCCCCACCTTAAAAAAATCATTTACAAACTGCAGTAATATTTTTGAAATGCTTCTGTGCTGTGCTTAGCTGTTCAGTCATGCCCGACTCTTTGCGACCCCATGGTCTATAGCCCACCAGGGTCCTCTGTCCATGGGGATTCTTCAGTCAAGAATACTGGAGTGGGTTGCCATGCCCTCCTCAGGGGATCTTCCCAACCCAGGGATCGAACCCAGGTATCCCACATTGCAGGCGGAATCTTTACCATCTGAGCCACCAGGGAAGCCTAAGAATACTGGAGGAGGTGGCCTATCCCTTTTCCAGGGGATCTTCCCAACCCAGGAATCAAACTGGGGTCTCCTCCATTGCAGGCATATTCTTTACCAGTTGATCTACCAGGGAAGCTCTAAATGCTTCTAACATTCTTGATTACAAATGAAGCAACATCAGGAGGGCATCTCTCACCATTTACTTATTCATTCCTCTGTTCATCCATTCATTCAGTTGCTTACACTTGGCAGAACCAATTTGCCCATGCTTCTCTAGTCTCCCCCAGGGATATCCTACCCAGTCCTTGGCAAAAAAATGTATTCTTTATCCATCCTTGGCAAAGTGGTATTCAGTTCAGTTCAGTCACTCAGTCGTGTCCGACTCTTTGCGACCCCATGAGCCACAGCACGCCAGGCCTTCCTGTCCATCACCAACTTCCAGAGTCCACCCAAACCCATGTGCATTGAGTCGGTGATGCCATCCAACCATCTCATCCTCTGTCATCCCCTTCTCCTCCTGCCCTCAATCTTTCCCAGCATCAGGGTCTTTTTAAATGAGTCAGCTCTTCACATCAGGTGGCCAAAGTACTGGAGTTTCAGCTTCAACATCAGTCCTTCCAGTGAACACCCAGGACTGATCTCCTTTAGGATGGACTGGTTGGATCTCCTTGCAGTCCAAGGGACTCTCAAGAGTCTTCTCCAATGCCACAGTTTAAAAGCATCAATTCTTAGGTGCTCAGCTTTCTTTATAGTTCAACTCTCACATCCATACCTGACTACTGGAAAAACCATAGCCTTGACTAGGCAGACCTTTGTTACTTTTATCTTTTTTTTTTTTTTTCTTTTTCTTTTTTTATTAGTTGGAGGCTAATTACTTCACAACATTTCAGTGGGTTTTGTCATGCATTGATATGAATCAGCCATAGATTTACACGTATTCCCCATCCCGATCCCCCCTCCCACCTCCCTCTCCACCCGATTCCTCTGGGTCTTCCCAGTGCACCAGGCCCGAGCATTGGTCTCCTGCATCCCACCTGGGCTGGTGATCTGTTTCACCATAGATAGTATACATGCTGTTCTTTTGAAATATCCCACCCTCACCTTCTCCCACAGAGTTCAAAAGTCTGTTCTGTACTTCTGTGTCTCTTTTTCTGTTTTGCATATAGGGTTATCGTTACCATCTTTCTAAATTCCATATATATGTGTTAGTATGCTGTAATGTTCTTTATCTTTCTGGCTTACTTCACTCTGTATAAGGGGCTCCAGTTTCATCCATCTCATTAGGACTGATTCAAATGAATTCTTTTTAACAGCTGAGTAATATTCCATGGTGTATATGTACCACAGCTTCCTTATCCATTCATCTGTTGATGGGCATCTAGGTTGCTTCCATGTCCTGGCTATTATAAACAGTGTGTTGACAAAGTAATGTCTCTGCTTTTTAACATGCTGTCTAGGTTGGTCATAACTTTCCTTCCAAGCAGTAAGTGTCTTTTAATTTCATGGCTGCAGTCACCATCTGCAGTGATCTTGGAGCCCAGAAAAATAAAGTCAGTTACTGTTTCCACTGATTCCCCATCTATTTGCCATGAAGTGATGGGACCGGCTGCCATGATCTTAGTTTTCTGAATGTTGAGCTTTAAACCAACTTTTTCACTCTCCTCTTTCACTTTCATCCAGAGGCTCTTTAGTTCTTCTTCACTTTCTGCCATAAGGGTATTAGTTGCATTTTAAATTTTGAATCTCTTGGACATGCCTAGGAGAAAATCTCTTAATGAGCCGAATGTAAACCAATTTAACGAATCACTTGTTTAGTGTGTTTCTTTATCTTGATTTGGATTTCCTTTATTCCTCTAAACCACCAGAGCATTCTCCTCCTTACCAACTATTGTAACTAGATTAAAATTATTTCTGTGGTTTCTGACATTGTCTGCTTAGTCCAGAAAATATACACAGAACTTGGAGGGCCACCTGTGAAGGAGTGTGTTAGTTTTTAAAACTTCTCCAAGTGGTTAATTCTCCTTTGCCTTGCCTTTACAGTTTTGGACTGTGTGTGTGTGTGTGTGTGTGTGTGTGTGTGTGTGTGTGAAATTATAAATAACCAGTGAGAAATTGAATTTATGTTTCTTCTTCTAGAGAAAATTATACAAAAATTTATATTGAATGATTATTCAGCTAATGCTCAATAGACATGGTGAACTGACCAAAAGCAGGAGATAATCTGACAATTTTTTTTAAGGCCTGGAGGAGCAAGCATGTAGGGGATGACATTGTGACATACTGGTGGTGTGTAGAGCTAAACAGAGAGAAGTTCAGTTTTCAGCACTTTGTGAAATGCTTTCTGTAGTTTACGATGATCTAAGAGGTATATAGAAATTGTTTTCTTAAAAGTAGAGTCACTTGTATCACTTAGAGGCAAGGACCTAGCGATATGAACTAAAGAAAGTACTTCATCTAAACTGGTATAATTAGTACTAAAACCTTAACCCATGGGTTTGTGTGTGTGTGTGAAAAGCCTGTGACTGACTGTTCTTTGTGAAGGCCAGTCATTTGGAAAGAGCCCCACATAGTATGTGACACATTGTAATATTGTAATGTGACACTCACTAATATTGGCTGAATGAAGTAACAGAACTGGTGTTACTGCACTTCAGCAACAGGTAGTTAGCTGCTCAGATACCTATTCTGTATCATTCCCCGTGCTACCATCTGAGAATATAGAGGAGATACACATTAAACAAACTGTGATAACTCCTATGAAAGAAAAAAATAGATATTGTGCTGGAAGAAAGAACAACCACTACAATAATCATTTAAAAAATAGAAGTTTGCTTAAAACTGGCATGATGGGGGTGGGGGACGTGGAAAGATCTTGATCAAAGGCATAAGTTGAAGTTATGCAGGATGAAAAAGTCTAGAGACCTTTTACATAAGCATGATAACCAGAGTTTACAATATTGTGTTGAATACTGAAAATAAGCTTAGAGTAGATTTTGGATGCTCTCAACACAGAGAAAAATTGGTAGTTATGTGAGGAGATATGTTAATTAGTTTGTCATTTTGCTATGTCTATGTATATCATGTTGTATGCCTTAAATATATATATATTTAGTTTTCATTTAGAATATATTTTAAATGACATAATAATCCCTGAATAATAAACACACACTCTTCTGGTTTTAGCCTCCTGATAAGACCAGAAGTTTAATGACACCCTATTTCCCAGGTTATTTTCTTGACATACTGTAACAGTGTAACACAAGGAGTCACTTGGTGTGAGATACCCAAAAGAACATGGCATGAATGATGAACCAGTCCTTTTTCCATGGACCAATGCCCTACATTGCCAAAGACTTTTTTTTATATAATGATGGAGTTAGCTAAACGGATGAACATGTTTCTACACTAAATATACTTTTATGCATCCAATATATTTTTTGCTTGTAAGGGAATAGGGCTGGTTTTAAAACAATTTTTAAGTTGCATTTGGATTGGCATTCATCCTTTGGAATATGGTTTAACAACTCATTCTTCCTCCTTGATTCCCAGTTCAGGTTACTATGCCCCCGAACTATATAACAAATTTAAAATAATATCTAGAGATCTGTTGCAAACAATGTGAACACAGCACTACTTAACTGTACACTTAAAATGGTAAATTTTATATTATATGGTTTTCTTTGCCACCATTAAAAATAAATGATACCAGGTCTTCCAAATTTGATGATTCCAGCTATAAGCTACTTTGCAGAATGCCTCAGCAGATGCTAACCAACAATTTTGTCCTCTCTCTCTTTTTTTCTGGAACACAAAATACTATGACAGGAATGATACACAAAATTGCATATTTGACTTGGTGCCTAAAAGCCACCCTGGGATCCATAACCTTGCTTAAAGATTTAAGAAAGACCTTTAGTCTACTTCTGAGAAGGTCCTTAGCCCCGAAAACTTTATCTCTCTCCTTGACTTCTTAGCAGCTGTTATATTTTTTTGCTGTCGTTTGTTTGACAGGATCCAGTTATAGGTTCCGATGTCTGTTTAAAGAAGCAAGGAGGCTGTTGGCTTTAAAATTCCCTCATTGCTTGTGTGATCAGCATTTTCCCAGGCTTTTCTACATAGTTTGCCAAGCAAAGGGACTGACCTTTTGTAGCAAACACTTTTTCATTTCAAAATGCTCACTTTGATTTTTGTCCCATTTTATGCTCATTCCAAACTGTTTACAACCCACTAAAAATGACTGTGAATTATATGTTTGTGTAATGGATTCCTTTTGTGGTCAGAGTGGAATGTTTACTTTGAACAATTAGTTATCTTTGGGTAGATTATAGCAACTTGGAAAAAGAATGACTAAAATTATTATTATACCTTAACTGTTTCTTTTTGGTAGTTCCCCTGCTGTTACGTGAAGTTTGAGAAAAAGGCAGATTAAGAATTCCATGACATTACAGACCAAACCGCCTTCTCTTATTGTGTCAATATTTATTTGGGTGTACTTATTAATATCACAAGAAGGTATAGTTACACACTTATAACTTCCTGGATATACTTACTGAATCATAAAAATTCAGAACAGGGACTATACAGAAATACAAGGATGTTTACTATTATATACAGTGCATGCTTCCTTAATAGGTATTTGCAAATTAAGTAAGACATGCACATGTATGTACTTATTATAAAAAGAACAGACCTGATTATAGTATAGCTGTGATGCACTAGATCCAGTGCACCAGTGTGACATGGTCTTGAGATCCTACCAAGTGTTCACTGGCAAAAATAAAACTACATAGTCTTTTTCCATTGCCCGGTGATCTAGGCCCCTGAAGGGCCGATCATAATGCCTTCCTTAGGCAAACTCTGCTCCCAGTTCTGCTAATTTTGCACTGGTCATTCTTTCCCACTTTGGGATAATCTATTATAGTTGGATCCAGGCACGCACCAGAGGCTGATACTTCCATGAAGAATGTGCAATTTGTACTGTTTAGTTGGTGACGAGATTCTTAAAAACTTTCATGATTATATCTTGTTCCAGAGAGACTTCTGCTTGCTAGTTTTATAAGCAGCGAGTGAAAAAATAAAAAGTAATGAAAACAAAACAAACTGATAAAAATTACATGCTCAAAAAATAAAATCAAGAGTTCAAGATAAGCACTATTCCCTTTCCCTAGAGAATATTTGTGGGACTGAACAAAAATGTTTCTCAGGGCACTGACCTATGTCTTCCTTTTTTTTTTTTTTTTAAGTGCTTGCTTTTTATGCCTAAAGTTAGGCATCCCCATGCGTTTACAACAGCACTGATCCTCAAAGAAGCTCCGTGAAAGTTTACAGCAAATTTCCTTTAGTTTTTACTTCTGAGTTAAAACTAAGTCCAGTTTAGTGGGTCTGTTTGTTTGTTTGTTTGTTTTGGTATTTTGTGTTTTATTTTATTTTGTTTTAATGCAGTCCAGTGACTGCCATCTTCCTGACAGCAATCGTGTTGTGCTGGGTCCAAGTTGGAACTGGCTCTTTGGGGTAGTCATGCTGGGGCCTCTGTGTCTGTAAGAAAGCCACATTCAGGGCTAGAGGGGAAGACAAAATCAAAAAAAGAGTAAACAGGAAACAGCCCGCGAGAGTATAAAAGAGAAACTGGGAAAAGACAACCAAAAGAAATCAGAGATGACAAGGTGGAGAGAGAGAAAAAAGCTGTGTTTTGCAATTACAAAAACAAATGTGGATAAAAGGGCATGCTTGTGAGGTCTGTAATGAAAAGAAGACAGACTATTGAACCAGTTACCATCTCTGCCATAGTTACCTGATACCTACTCCCTGTTCCAGAGAAATGTACTCTTGCTGCAGAAAATGCTTGTAAGTTGAATCTTGCCATGAATGTTCACAAATTCTGAATGTTCACAATTTCTGTACAAAGATGTGGTTACTAATTAATTCACTGTACTTATTAGTGCCTTTTAATGACATTTATCTATGCTGAGCAATACACAGCAGTCTTATTATCAAAAAAAAAAAAAAAAAGAAAGAAAAGAGAGAGAGTTAACTATAACAGAAGTTAACAGAGAAATGAGTGTGCAGTTCAATAACCGGAAAGGCTATCTAACAGATCCAGCAATGTAGCTCTGGTCAAGTCAGTCAGCGGATATTCCCACACTTTTGAGTCCAGAATGCATGTGAATAAATAATGTCTCTTTCTAGATAAAGCCTAAGTCCAATCTCCAACCTCCACCCCCACTCCCACTCCCTTTCTAAAGTTTAGGTTCTTAACATACATTTCCCTTGGAGTCAGTTGTAAGGAAACAGAGCCAAAATTAATACCCTAGGAAATTAGCCTCTTGTTGTGGATGGAGGATTTAAATAAGGCAACACCTCAACATGTCAAGATGTAATACTCTAAATTATCCTTTAGTGGTGTCATTTATATGATGGGAGTTCTGGGTCTGGAAGTTTTTCCCATTATAAACCCCCATATTCAGAAGTTAATAGTTCAACCATAAAAATAATCTTGGCTGAAAATTGGCAGGATGTTTAAGCCTGAAAGCAAATGTTTACAAAATTTGAAGAAAAAAAAAAATCACATGCATTTGGAAAGCTTTCATGTTTTTAGAAATTGAGTGTGGTAGTAATAATAATAATGATAATAATAAGGCAGTTAGAGATTTTAAAATATTTGTTGCCTTTAGATCCAAAAATGGATTTGTAGTTTTTAAATATTTTTATTCTTGTTGCATAATGTGAACCCATTGATTAAAAAATAAGTCATCAAAAAAAAATAAGTCATCAACACTTTCACAAGTGTCACTTTGTTTTTTGAATTAATCTGTCCTTTATTAGTTGAACAAGAATTTATACATCATATTTTTATAGGCATTTCCCTAGAGCTTAAAAATGTATAATCATAGAGAAGCCTTAAGTTAATTTAGGAAGTTATGAATAAGACCAAAATATTATACTCTTTTGTGGGTTTCCTAATGAATAGCATTCCCTTCTAAATGTCTAGAAAAAATTGCCCTTTCCAAGGAATTTTTACGCTTTCAGATGAAGTGTATTCAATTTGAACATTAATCATTAATCTGCATATACAGTAAAAGAGACATACAGATTCCAGGAGAAATGGTTCTATCAGTCTACATAATTGAATATGGCAAATTTTCCTCCAAAGGATGTTTTAAAGTAATTTACCCATCTCCTTAGTAGATTCATGTCTTGGAGTTTCTTCTAAATTCTATGAGAGGTTATCTTATAGTCTAACAAGCTATTGAGTTAGAAATGTTATTCCTGGGTTCAAATAATCTTTTCTTTGCTAGTTTTATTCCTTTTTGCCAAATTTTATACTCTTCAATCCACTTTTTATCTTCAGTTCAGAAAAAAACAAACAACAACAAAAAAATATCAAGGGCAGGACACTTTGAAAAGGAAAACCAACCATGCAAAACCAAAATAGCTCTGAAATGATACTGCTGGAAGAATTCTTGAGGTTTAGTATACTGTAGACCCAGAGTGTAAAGTCATACTCCTTTTAAAAAAATAAGAATGCCCTGAGATGTAGGGTGAAAGCACCATGTATCAAAGAAAAAATATTTAAAATATTTCCTTTAGTACATTTGTGCTCCTCCCTGTAGGGAGAGTGGATTCATTTTTAATTCTTCACTCAGACCCTAGCATGTGACTTATTCTCAATAAATGATAAAAAAGTGGGTAAATTATATTCAACATTGTTTAAATCTTCATTGGAAAGTTGCACACCATTGCTACACCTGCACATGCTTGAAACTAAAAAGATGAATAACCAGCAGTTGTTGGTTGAAGGCAGCTACAGGATGTGCAGAGGGGTTTGCATTTTTTTAAAACATTTAAAACATTTCTGAAGATATTATATTATTCTAAATGACATCATTCTTTCCCATTGACACTCAGCTATGCTAAACATTCACAGTTATGTTTACTTAAAGATTTTATGCCCATCATTTTTTGGAAATTACATTTAAATTCAGCAGCTAATAGAACATCCATTCTCTGCTCGTTTCATCAGAGGAAGTCATATCCCATTAGGCACTATTTCAACACCAATAGCATGCTGTTCTTAATTAAGTGATTGAATGGCAACTATGACTTGTAAGTGACATGTATGTGAACGGCCAGGCAAAGGCTCTGGTCCCATAACCCCACAGAAAGTTAAGCACCGCATCTTCTCCTTTAATTCAGACTTGGAATACCATCTCTGTGCTCCTCTGTGTTAGTTTACTTTCCTGTAAACCTCTCATCGTCCTGATTTAGTGTTTCTTTTCTATGTAGATCTCAGGAATTTCTTAGTTTCATGATAGTTTTTTTTTTTTCTTTTTTTAGTTTAAAGAATCTGTCAAAGAATTTGAAATAAGAAAGATGTGGTCAACTACACAGACCTATCAATTTGAAACTAATGAACAAAAGATAGCAGTACTCTAAATTCTGACATAGTTTTGCTATTGGACATTGATTTCATTTTCTCAAAATTACTTCACAGCACAAAAATGTTAAATTCTGCTGATGCTATCAAAAGCTACATAAAGACCGAATACACCAGTGTTATTAAAAATAGGACTATTGTCTTTCTTTTAAAAAAAAGTATGTTCTTCTTGTTATGTTTTGCATTTTTGATAACTTGGGCTAACTTAACCCTTAAGTCTCCCTACAGAGTGGTGGGACACCTAACAGAAATTATTGTAATCCCAGTATTGTAAGCTCTCTTTACTTTTGTCTTGAAAGTGGGCAGTTGGCATGTAAGTAAAACTGCATAGCATAGTATTGGATATATTATGTGTTTTGCCTAGAGTTTGACAGCATAAAAAGAAAATATGCATTTCCTTTGGATTTAATTCTTGACTGACATTTCATGCTACTATTTCTTTCAGTGTGATCTCAATTCAGTTCAGTCACTCAGTTGTGTCCAACTCTTTGCGACCCCATGGACTGCAGCACGCCAGGCCTCTCTGTCCATCACCAACTCCTGGAGTTTACTCAAACTCATGTCCATTGAGTCGGTGATGCCATCCAACCATCTCATCCTCTGTCATCCTCTTGTCCTCCCGCCTTCAATCTTTTCCAGCATCAGGGTTTTTTCAAATTAGTCAGTTCTTCAGTGTAATCTCAGTGACCCTAAAACTTCAGAGATTCTTTCAGTGACTTTAAAGTTCTGATATAGGCATGACTCCTCAAGCTAGTTTTTTACACTCAGATCTGAGATCTAGGAACAATCATTTTTGAATTTTTTTTTCTGCCATCACAAATTCAACATTTTCAAACTGAGCTTGTACCTTTCCTCAAAAAACCTGCTCTTCCTCCTTTTGTCCTTACCTCAGCCAATGGATTCATGACCTGTTTTGCCCATTGCCCTAAAAAGAAATTCACTGGACTTCTTAGATCCTTCTCTCTCATTATGTACAACACCTTTCATCAAGTCTCATGAGCTCTACTTTTTTTTTTACAATTTTTTAAAAGTCTTTACTGAGTTTGTTACAGTATTACTTCTTTCTTATGGTTTTGGTCTTTTGGCCACAAGGCATGTGAGATCTTCACTTCCTGACCAGGGTTTAAACCTGCACCCTCTGCATTGGAAAGCTAAGTCTTAACCACTGGACTGCCAGGGGAGTCCCAATTTCTACTTTTTTGCTGCCTCTTAAATCTGATTTTTCCTCTCACATCCCATGGCCTTAATTGTGCTTCCATAATTTATTTTGATATAAACCCTCTAATTGATATGATTGACTTTGTTTTTATTTCTGCTCACGTCATTCTTCTCAGTGCTGCCAAAATTATCCCTCGTAAATATAAATAGGATCATATCATCCCTTCTGAGAACCTTCCATCAGAATAAACAAAATTTCACACTAGTTATTATCATAGAAAGGATAAGCATATGACCTCTGTCTGTTGTCCAGCTTTATAACCTCATAAACAGCTTCCTATGCACCACCTACATGAAGTTTTCCAAAGGTTGATATTCCATCCATGAACGGTTTTCTCTCCTTAAAGACCCTTTCCATATCCATTTATCTGCCAAATTTGCACTCATCCTCTTGGGCATAGTACAAGCTTCCCCCTCACAGATGAATGTTCTCTGACTCATGTATTCAGTCACCTCTCTGTAGTCTGTTGAGCATTATTAGCACCCTTCCCTCCACAATATTTCAAGAAGAGCATTGCTTTCCCCAATACCACCCTATTGCATGGGACCATAGTGGCTAGTTTCATATCTGTTTCTTCATCTAGAATGTGAGTCCTGGAGTCTAGGGTTTGCCTGGCTCCTCTCTGCCTCCTCACTGCTCAGCACACCAGAACTTGCATATGGAAGGGATTCAAGTCATCAGGGATGATTGAGTGGATAAATAGATACTATCCAAGATTTCATTCATCCATCCATGTATACATCCTTAGAGAATCAAATTGTATACTGAGGATTCATTGACCTGCTAGAAAAAAGAGTCATTAAATGTCTCTGGGAACACAGAGTAAAGTTATATGATCTGGAAAAGTGAAACTGTCTTAAAACAGTTGTTTTGTTTTACATTTGTATCATGGTATGATATGTATGTATATCCATATCAATATCTATATTGATATCATACATATATATGATGACATATATCTCTGTCATATCTATGTGTCATACTGTGTTAGCAATAGTTTAGAACAGGATAAAACAGGGCCAAAATATAGCCGTGGCTCTGGTGTTCGGGACAGGTTTCAGACAAAAGTAACTTTCTCATCCTTAAGAGGGAAAAATCGCTCTCTCAACAAATAGTGTTAAATGTTTCATAAACCTGAGAGATTCAATTAACTAAAAACAAATTTGATGCTTTTGAGATCTGTCAATGTCATAAGTGTAGAACTATCATGTTTCTGGTTCAAAAACTGCTTTTTATATGTAAACTTCCAGGCACTGTGCCCACTTCCCTGTAAGTTTGTATACAATTTTTCCCATTATCACCCCCAGGTCTCTTTCACCATCACCACTTTCCAGGCATCTACCATCCACTGAATAGCCATGTTTCTGATTATCTTTTCCCAAATGTATTAGCTTGCATTATTTAAGGCTGAATCTCATTTTATTATTTCCTGCTCGTATTTCTAAACTCCTTAAGTCTATTTGTATGATTCTTTTGTCTTCACAGATGTCCACAGTTCCTCCCAATTTAGTATCATCAGCAAATTTAATTAATGCTCTGTTTACCTCTCCTTCTAATGAAACCAGTCCCTTGTTTCATTTCATCATACAAAGTAAAAATGTATTGGCAATAAAACAGTCCAAAGAAATGTTCCCTCACTGTAGGAGGGGAAGTTAAGGATACAGCAAAGAATCATGTGGTGAGGAGTGGACAGGGCAGCAGGGTGGTGAGCTAGTTTGCTATTGCCCTAAAGCAAAACCTTTTTCACAGCAAAAACACTTTGGAAGATTGCCTGGGTTGGTGCTGGGGGGTGTGTGTCTGTGTGTGTGTGTGTGTGTGTGTGTGTGTGTGTGTGTGTGTGTGTTCTGAAAGGCAGCTATATCACCCCAACTGAGGACTTTTTCCTCAAAATATTTATTGATATACAAAAAGCACACTTAAAAGTATAAATACAAATACAAATGTAAGCTAGTGACATTTAATCTGTAGTGTAGCCACTAACCTAGATATACATACAGACTCACAATTATTTTCAGGAGACTCTTTCTAGCATTCACTACTGTTTAAGTTTTTATCTCACTCCCTAATTTGATAAATGCTTTAAACTCAAATTGCCTATTGAATTTAAATCAAATTCTTTATAATTAGTAGATTTCTAAAATAAATTCAGAGAATTTTTCAGTTGTATCCAACAGGCAAATATCAGTAAAAACAATTTAACATGTAGAATGAATAGGCTGAAAATTGAACTTGATCAGAGAGATATTACTTGTTAACTTTAAGGTAGGCAAGTTTACTTGCAAAGAATTACACCATTAGTCTTTGACGTTGTGGTCATACAGACAAGGTATGATTTATGTAAGGAAAACAAAGATGACATTTATTAAGCACCTACTATGTGCCATAAATAATGCTAATGCTTTCCAACATGAGTCAGTACAATACATTTAAAGCCTATATCATTTGCTACCTGGTACTCCAAACAGTATTCTTAACTTCAGTAAATCTCTTAAACATTTGGCAGGCTGTATATGAAAAGTCACTCTTCAGAATATGGGCAAACTAGTATAAATTCATTGACTCCACAGGAAAAAAATCTTTCTAGTGATTAGGACAGACAGATGGTAGACCAGCATCTCTATTGTTATATACAGAAGATGATGCACATTTGCCATGTTGAAATTAAAGCTGATATATACTTTACATATAGCACAAGGTCACCAAAGGTGTCATCACTGAAGGATGGTGTTAGCAAAATAGTGACTGGGAATATGGTGAAGCAGTTACAGCCTTGTATTGTTTTTGCAGTGAGAAAAATCTGATGCACGATGCATTCTTATGAGAGAATTTTCTCAGATGCCAAGACTTTACAGGCATAACTTCCATAAGCTTTAATGGGAGTTTCCTGCCAGCACCTGTTACAGTGCAGAGTTCTTACTTTTCACACATAATCCAAAATGGGCTTGGAATACTAACTTGGAAAAACTAATATAGTGAAACCTTCTTGAAATGTTTCCTCACGTATAATGTTCATCTTTTAATCCTTGGTCTGATATATGTATGACCGTGTTTTCCATTCGAATTCTTTTCCCACCAGAAAAGAAGAACCAGACTTCTTTTCACAAGCTGTCTATGAGTAGGAGCAGATAAAATAATTATTTGTAGTGAGTAAGCTAAAAGAAAATTTACTAATCTAGAAATTAGATTAATGATAGAAAGCAACTTTTCTTAACTGAAAATAGTTCTAGAATTAGATTGTAGATGCCTGAGGAGCCAACAGAAACAATTGTTTCCATGTGCAAAAAGCAATACCAGTAGCTCTAAAAGAAGATCACAGGTTAAAATAATATAGTTTAGCCATATTTTCCCATATCTTTACAGGCCAAAGTATAGGGACTTTTAACATATGAAGGATATTGCATTTAATCCCATGGATTAATTAGCAGGGTAATGTTTTATGTAGAGAAGAGTTTAATGAATTCTTAAAATTCAGTATGTTAAAATTGCCATAAATTCTTATTACCAAAACTAAAACAAAAACAAACAAAAAAGGTTACAGCACTTCTGTTTAACTAAAATTGTTTAAGATTGTACAGAAATACTGTTCTATGAACAGCATGTGTTTGAAATCTCTTATCCAATGTTTCTAATGCACATGGCATGTAAGAGTGAGGACAGATCTTCATACTTCAAGTCCTAAATCATTTATTGTCATTTTCCTGTTTAACAGCATGGTGAATAGGCAAAATGCTTTTTGCTCGTTAAACATTGTGAAATATTAAACTTTTAACTCATGTTTATAACAGGATTTTATAGCTAATATTGTTAGGTTACAGAGTTAAAGTTGTAATAAGTCTGAAACCTTGAAACCGTAAGAAGACAATGATAAACCAAATAATGAAATTTCTCATGGGGCAAAATGTGGATTCTGAACAAGAATAACTCCAGGATGGTGCCTATGTATTTTGGGTACTCATTTATCCTCTTCTTTCTTTTTCTTTGCTATATGGCTGCATTACTCCATACCGTCCCCTTCAGTACTATGTCTGACCTCTAGTACCTTTTCCTGGCAAACCTGCCGCAAGAATGGCATTTACAGTTTCAGCCTGAAGTTCAGACACCCTTGTGACTGAGTATTACCTTGAGTACAGTTGTTCTGAAAGGTAGCAATAAACTGGCATCAAATGGCTCTGTCTCCTATTCAGATACCATGGAAGGAAGTTTGTTTTGTTTTGTTTCATAAGGCAAAGAAGGGAAAGGAAATCATACTGACATCTCTGGAGCAGGCTGTGTTCCCAGGGTTAGTACCTTCCTCCTCTCTAGGGCTTTTGCTTGTAGTACACTTTGCTCTAAACTTGGGCAAAATAAAGTCATCATTTTCTTTTTGTATTCCAACGAGTGGATTGGTAGAAATGCATTTGTTGCTGTGTATAGTAGTTTTTGTCCAGGTTTGTTTGAAAACTTGAAATTAGGTTGGGAATCGAGGACCTCATGAATCTAGACACATTGTTCAATGTCATGTGATCTCCAGTTGACCCTGAAGAGTTTTAGGCTAAGTTACAGAGGAGACTGAAGAGCAGGAGAAAGGAGAAGTGTCTGATGGAGCTAGATGTATGTAAACAGAAAGCAGTGTGCATGCAGAGTTTGTGCAGAGAGGTGCAGTTTTGGTGCAGAAAAATGATGCAGTGGGAGAAGGCTCCAAGAATGTTTTCTGCAGGCCCTACCCAGAAAGGAGAGAGGACTGTAATTCATTATTATTATTAATTCATTATTCCAAGGAGATATAGAGGTCTCATAATTCCAAGGAACAACACTGTCTCTTCACAATATTTCAGTCTGTAGAGCAAATCCCTATATGGATTTATACACACTCAGCTTTTGAGTCTCAGTTTAGAGCATTACACTCACCCAAAAGGAAAAGGGTCATATAAGTTGTCCCAGAAGAAAGACAGATCATTTATTATGCTTCCCATATAATGGAAAATTATTATGATAATAAAAATAAATCACATTTAAGAATAAATTATATTTAGTCACGTGGAAAAATGTGCCTCTCCTCCCCCAAATTTTTAAATACAGTAAGAACATGCCATTTTCATATAACCGTTGTATCTGAAAATAGAAGGGTGAGCATTTGGATAATAGAAACCACCCCTTTGGATTAGCCTACATGGTACACCCACTTCCTTTTCTGTCTTCTCCCATTATTTATTACACTAGTCTTATCCTTCATCTCTTCTTGTCCCACATCCTCCACAAGTGAAGTCTTGCTGTATTTGCCTTCTTTTAGCTAAACTTTTCTCTCAGGACAAGATCTAATAGATTTATCAGTGAAGTTTGATGTGAAATCCCTCCATGGAATTTAAAAACAAAGGAATAAAATTCTAATTACAGAATTTTAGACATAAGCAATGATATGTAAAAGAAATATTTTAAGATGAAATTATCTTCCCAAAACTTTAAAAAGATATTGTAAATATAGCCTCTATAATTAATGTTAAGACTAACCTTGGGTACCAACAAAGAAATTCCAGGTCTTCAAATTGGTAGTCTTTTATTTCTGTAAACAAAGATGTGTTTGTTTTCATGACAACAGATCACAGAAAAGTGATAGATATCTAGTGATAGATACTAAATATGTCTGTGTATGCCTTTCTCGGTGGATCAGCAATAAAGAATCCAGCCTGCAATGCAGGAGACACAGGAGATGTAAATTCAATCCCTGGGTTAGGAAGATCTCCTGGAGGAGGAAATGGCAGCCCACTCCATATTCTTGCCTGGAAAATTCTATGGACAGAGGAGCCTGGTGGGCTACAGTGGGTGGGGTCACAAAGAGTTGGACGTGACTAAGCAACTAAGTACACACATACACATGCACATATAGACACAGATATTTTAGTAAGACTTTTGATGTAGACCCAAGTGACAAAATCATTCAGAAACAAGAAATCTGTTTGTACTACACTAGTGTTAATAAGTTTAAAAAGAGAACGATCAGAATTGGAATGCTTTTTTTTTTTAAGAGAACAAGTAAAGTTTTGAGTAACTAGAGTGTGTGCAATTGGTTAACAGTCCTAAAGTAGTCAAAATGAAGCTGAGAACATTGCCCTCTCTTACACCACTAAAGGAAGTCTTCCTCTAAGCTTTCTGCTTATAGTATGATAACAGAAATTAAGAAAGCCAACCTCAGTGCTAGTTCTAAGCACTTATCTCTATATTTCTCTTTGTAGAAATCTTAAAATCATGAATTACAGTGGTTTAAACTGTCCAGGTATAGTTAGAGCTTCTAATTAGGGGAAATGACTGTCTTTTTATCTCTATTCCACTGACTTATATCTCCAAAACTGGGTGTGATTTGTCCAGTAACTTGTGAAATATTTAAATTTTGAAGTTTTTACTGTGTTGCCTAGAGATTTGGAATCTGATATCATGCATCTTAAAGCATCTTTCAGCTAAACTAGAGATACAAGATAGAACATTCAAGGACATAGTAGATTTATGATAATCTCCCAGTCTTTTGCAAATGAACCCTTGGGAACACACAACCGTATTATAAAAAAGAAATGTAACCTATGACAATACTTTGGTAATAAAGTAAATATCATTATAGTGATTTGTTCACAAAAGTCAAATACACACACACACACACATATATATATATACACACACACATATGAAACTTGACTGTTTCAGGATATAACGTGAAATTGAATATATATCATGGTGGTGTTTTCTTCTAAAGTTGACTACAGAGCTTATATACCACCCTGTGTGTATTGCCTCAATGTGTCATATGTGTAAAAATATTAGAGATTGCAGGGTTGTCACTAATACATGACCAATGCATGTCATTACTGCATTGTTGCTTCAGAAGATGATGATGCTATGGCTCCATGGCATCTGAGATGTGTACTCTTTGTTCTTTGCTGTGTCCCTAGTGCCTGGGACACTTTTGCTATACAGTGAGCACTTAATTGATACTTGTTAAATTGCATAGAGAGGCAGAGTTTACTAACTCTAACTTTCTATCTAGAATATATTGAATTTCTCTGTCCTTCCATTTAACCACAATTTAGCATGGGTCCTTTGCCAAACAGGAGTATTATGCATTAGCCCCATGTTTCTGTTTAGCAGAAGTATTAACAATACCATTCTCAATAGTTTATCTTGTATTCTCAAAAAGAGAACAGCAATCTTATTTATGTTTCTTGAGAGAAGGAAGTTCCATTTTTTTAGCCTCATGCATTGTCATGATCAGGAGCATCTTCTTTGACCGGGAAAGAGTCAAATGACATAGAATTTCTCTGAAGTTTGGGAGAGCATCAAGAAGTTGCAAAGAACCATCTTGTCTGTGATTTAAACAGGACTTGGGGTCCTGATATGCTTAAACAGTCTTGGAAGTAGCGTTCCTTTGTGTCTGGAATTTGGCTTCCCTAATCCACTGTGGAAGTAGCAGCCAGAATGGGCTCTGTCTCTCACCTGAACGCTGAGCAGAGCCAAACCATCAAAACCCTCCAGGAAGTGGCTAGCCAAAGGGTCTGAATTAGAGGCACCTCCCCAAAGAAGATCAAAAGTTATGCTGCACCAACACAGAGACACTGAGAAATGGTTGAATGTGTTCTAAATTAAACTGCCCTGGTGGTGAGCAGAGATCTGCCAAAATCTTTCAATTAATCACTTTTACCTTCAGGGCAGAGTTAGGCCTAAGAGTATTTCAATAGGTTTTTATTGGAACAGGGTTATTTCAGATATTAAACTATGTTGCACAAAGTAAAAATAATGTTATTTTTAAGTTGCTACTCTTGTTAAATAAAAGTTGGCAAGCATTCTTGGGGCCTGTATTGTGTCTGTGTGTTTGTGTATGTGTGTGGCTTTTTCCTGTGCCATAAGCCTCACTGATTTAGAAAAGTGAACAGCCATGAATTAGGTGGTAAATATATTCATATAATCATTTTCATTAATAAGATGTTATAAATAATAGAAGAAAAGTTTTAAGTGTCTAATTCTTAACAATACAATTGGTATATATTTTCCTACATCTTCAGCAGTAAGTTAATTAGAATCACCTGCATTTCCTTGGGTGGACACCAAATGGATTGCAAACAAAAACATTAAAATAGCTGCTGGAACTCATGTCATACAGATGACAAGATTCACAAAAAGGACAACAAGGCACTGAAAATGTTCGCTTTTCAACCAGTTTTAGAGGAAATTGAGCTCTTGCAACTTCTCTGTAAAAGCTGCTTGTAAGTGTTTTGCTGAAAGGCTAGAATGGCTTTGTTTCTGATCCCTTGATGAGTGAGAGAAATGTTTAAGAAAGATCACTTTACAGAGAGATTCAGGCTGAAATGTGATGACTGTGATTCAAGCCAAGCCAAAAATTACAGTTCAGAATGAAAGGGGAGGGACGTGGTTTGGGAATCCATTTTCCCACATTCCTGAATCTCAATCATCCCAGCCAATGTTTTAAAAAAAAGTCCAATGGAAAACAATGAGGTCACTTTGTTTAGATGTTTAAAAAAATAGAGGTGGAGGGATTGAAAAAAATGAGGGCAAATATATAAATTTTAGATCAATATCCATTTCAAGTATGATGGGATCAGAGGCTTAGACTTTATATAACTACAATGACTTCATCACAGAAGGAGCCATTTTTCAGTGTTTTCTTCTTGTTTGGGTTGCTAAGCCTTTTATTGCATATCTTTAACTTATAAGAAAGTTTGTTGCTGGCATTTTAAAAAGAAAAAAAGAATACACGGGCACAGTTTACAGATTACTCTTCCATAGCCCCCAAGCTTTCCTTAGAAATGGCATTTCCAGGCAGCTTGTTTTCTATTCACAAGCCTGCTGTGGTCATGTACTCCTGTCTGGACCTCAGGTTATGTTGGCACAGTGAAGTGAAGTGAAAGTCACTCAGTCGTGTCCAACTCTTTGTGATCTCATGGGCTATACAGTCCATGGAATTCTCCAGGCCAGAGTACTGGAGTGGTTAGCCATCCCCTTCTCCATGGGATCTTTACAACCCAGGGATTGGACCCCAGTCTCCCACATTGCAGGCGGATTCTTTACCAGCTGAGCCAGCAGGGGTGCAAACTACCAGATGATAATGGCTGACCAGGTTAGACTTATTTATTTTGAAGAAACACTCTCAGTCACAATACCAACGGAATGATTTATGTCTATCAGCATGATCACAGCATAACATAACAATAGAACTCAGACCTACAAGAAACTCAGAGGGTGATGAGATGAGCCAAATACCAATTTCAATCTCTATATCTTCCAGACACGAGATTTTCCTTGAAGACAAATGCTCTCAGTTAATAATATCAATACTCAGAATCATTGGCCAATATCTGTCTTCAAAACTAAAATTTTTTAAAAAATAAGTATCTAAGAGAGTTTATTAAAGACTATTTCTAGGTACTTTGTTTTCTACATTCTAAAAATCTTTTCAGGTGGTTCAGTTCAGTTCAGTTCAGTCCCTCAGTCATGTCCGACTCTTTGCAACCCCATGAATCGCAGCACGCCAGGCCTCCCTGTCCGTCACCAACTCCCAGAGTCTACCCAATCCCATGTCCATCGAGTTGGTGATGCCATCCAGCCATCTCATCCTCTGTCGTCCCCTTCTCCTCCTGCCCCCAATACCTCCCAGCACCAGAGTCTTTTCCAACAAGTCAACTCTTCACATGAGGTGGCCAAAGTACTGAGTTTCAGCTTCAGCATCAGTCCTTCCAGTGAACATTCAGGACTGATTTCCTTTAGGCTGGACTGGTTGGATCTCCTTTAGTTCAAGGGACTCTCAAGAGTCTTCTCCAACACCATAGTTCAAAAGCATCAATTTTTCGGCACTCAGCTTTCTTCACAGTCCAACTCTCACATCCATACATGACCACTGGAAAAACCATAGCCTTGACCAGATGGACCTTTGTTGGCAAAGTAATTCAGGTGGTTATTTTTAGTCTTATCAAATCAGAGATTAGGATTCCTAGTGAAATTTCACAAGCATACTCAAGCTATCTTGAGGTTCTTCTTACTTTGAGTTTATTTCCAATATTATTCAGGTCATAAGATTGGTATAATTCTGTAAGTTATTTATTTACACCATCCTTTAGACTCATCAGGCTTCCCTGGTGGTTCAGAGGTTAAAACGTCTGGGTCGGGAAGATCCCCTGGAGAAGGAAATGGCAACTCACTCCAGTATTCTTGCCTGGGAAATCCCATGGATGGAGGAGCTTGGCATTTCATTTTACCCAGATATTAAACAGGGCATACAAATGACTTCCATCTATGTCACACTAACCATACTGGAACTTTTTCCCCTTGTCTTTTCCATTATTTAATAGTTCATAAGTTAAAAGGTAGACTTCCCTGATGGCTCAGATGGCAAATCCATCTGCAATGTGGGAGACCTGGATTCAACCCCTGGGTAGGGAAGATCCCCTGGAGGAGGGCATGGCAACCCACTCCAGTATTCTTGCCTGGAGAATCCCCATGGACAGAGGAGCCTGGCAGGCTACTGTCCACAGGGTCACAAAGAGTCAGACATAACTGAGCAGCTAAGCGCACACACACAGGTTAAAAGGTATGATTTTAAAGGCAACTGGTCCAGCAGTAAGTCTGAATGGAATATGAGTTGCATTGAATGTATGGAGGTGATATGCAAAAATAAGCCTAATGCATAAAATGAATCTGAGCAAATGGAAACCAGGACCTAGCCCTTGGTCTTCATGTGAGTTTTCACAGGACTTTTCATATCCTACTATCTATGTTTCTAGTTGATAATGGTATGCATGTTCTCTGTGTGTGTGTTCAGTTGTTCATTGTGTCCGACTGTTTGTGACCCCATGGACTGTAGCCTGCCAGGCTCCTTTGTCCAATGAGTTTTCCAGGCAAGGATACTGAAGTGGGTTGTCATTTCCTACTCCAGGGGATCTTCCTGACCCAGTGATTGAACCCATCTCTTTCATCTCCTGCTTTGGCAGGGAGATTCTGTACCACTACTGCCAACTGTGAAGCCCATACATGTGCATTTGCAATTATGAGACAATTAGTGAAATACTATGGCAAGAAGTATAAATACAAGGGAGAAATTCCAGTAGTGAGGAATGACAGTGCACGATGATGTGGATGTTTCTGTGTTTCTGATAACATTTATCCATGGATGGAGGAGTCTGGTAGGCTACAGTCCATGGGGTCACAAACAGTCAGACACGACTGAGCAACTTCACTTAAAGAATTCAGTGTGATTCTTCTCTACGTGTTGAAGTATTCAGTATCCAACCTTAAAAGAATTGACTATAAGGGAAATAAATGGTTTTCCCAATTTTTTTCAGCAATGTAACTCTGTTCAAGAATACTTAATAATAAGTAGGACAGCTAGCTCTTCCTTCCATACACAATCCCTAAGTATTAACACTGCAGATCTTTTCAAGGCATTAGTGATACAATACGGAATGAGTAAGAAATGTGATCCGTAACACCCTTAATACTTGGGATATTTTATCCTTTTCCAATTTTAAGTTCATCTTCCCAGGCTCTCAGGCTACCTAAGACATTAGGATTGCACAGAATAGCAAATATGACATGATAAAAAATATAGATAGATAGATGATTGATAGAAAAATGATAGGTAAATGATTGATAGAAAAAAAATTTTTTGCTGGTTAAGAACCAGGTTGGCAATTAAGGAGATACAAGTTCGATCCCTGGTAGAGAAAGATCTCCTAGAGAAGGAAATGGCAACCCACTCCAGTATTCTTGCCTGGGAAATTCCATGGACAGAGGAGACTGGCAGGCTACAGCCTATGGCGTCGCAAAAGAGTCAGACATGACTTAGAGACTAAACAACAATAACAACATAGGCTGCAAAAACAATATAAAATAATGTTTTATTTCTTATCATCACAGTATCTAAACAGTCTTCTCAAGGGGAAAAAACACCCTTCTCTTGGTGACCTCTCTTCAGTCTAACATGTTTTTTAATTTATCAACAAATACTGTCTCTTTCATATCTTAGGAAGACAAAATTCTTCTTTTCCATATGAATCCATAAAATATCTGGTAGATGAAAAACTTATTTCAGTCATAATTAAGTAACCTAAAATGGACTGCTACCAAAATCAAACAAACAAAAACATAAAGGGAAATTGATAATAAGTATTTTGTTGTGATATTAAGAAGGAAAACAAAAATTTATTACAACAATTGTCTTTATGAAAAAAGAATTTATTACAGAGATACAAGGAAGGTAGGAAAAAATCAAAATAAGATAAAAGTTTAAAGGAAAAAGGGTTCAACCATAAAAAAGAATGAAATAATGTCATTTGTGGCAACATGAATGGACCTAGAGAGTGTCATACTGAATGAAGTAAGTCAGACAGAGAAAGACAAATATCATATAATATAACTTATATGTGGAATCTTCAGTTCTGTTCAGTTCAGTCACTCAGTCTAGTCTGACTATTTGTGACCCCATGGACTGCAGCATGCCAGGTCTCCCTGTCCATCACCAACTCCCAGAGTTTATTCAAACTCATGTCCATTGAGTCGGTGATTCCATCCAACCATCTCATCCTGTCATCCCCTTGTCCTCCCACCTTCAATCTTTCCCAGCATCAGGGTCTTTTCAAATGAGACAGTTCTTCACTTCAGGTAGCCAAAGTATTGGAGTTTCAGCTTCAGCATCAATCCTTCCAGTGAACATTCAGGACTAATTTCCTTTAGGCTGGACTGGTTGGATCTCCTTGCAGTCCAAGGGACTCTCAAGAGTCTTCTCCAACACCAAAGTTCAAAAGGATCAATTCTTCAGCACTCAGCTTTCTTTATAGTCCAACTCTCACATCCATACATGACTACTAGAAAAACCATAGCTTTGACTAGATGGACCTTTGTTGGCAAAGTAATGTCTCTGCTTTTTAGTATGCTGTCTAGGTTGGTCATACCTTTTCTTCCAAGGAGCAAACATCTTTTAATTTCATGGCTGCAGTCATCATCTGCAGTGATTTTGGAGCCCCAAAAAATAAAGTGTGACACTGTTTCCATTGTTTCCCCATCTATTTGCCATGAAGTGATGGAACCAGATGCCATGATCTTAGTTTTCTGAATATTGAGTTTTAATGTGGAATCTTAAAAAATGGTTATTTACAAAGCAAAAAAAAAAAAAAAAGGACTCATGAAGCAAATGAAAGAGAAAAATACACCAAATAAAGCAATCTCAGTAATAAAAGGAACATTGTGAAGACCATAAATGATAGTAGAAACTTCTGATGACAAAGAAAAATACAGGAGTGAGAAAAAGAGGGGTAATCTGATCCTGGACCCTGTATTAACATATTCTGCCAGCATTAGATTTAGAGACACATAATAAGTGTTTTAAATATTCTTAATTTTTCACACATCTGTCATTTAGATTATTATTGAAAGAAAATTGTTATATGGCGGTATCTTTGCAATCTAGTGAAACTTTTGTTTTCGGCATTAAAAAATCTCTCTATGAAAAATAACTAGGGCCCCCACTCAGATTTCCAGACCAAGAAATCATGTCTGAATTCACCTTCCTCAAAGATCATCCCAGTGAAATAAGAGAAAATACATGTTGGAAAAGGAAAAAAAAAAAAAAGTGGTGCTAAAAAGAGAAAAAGTGCCATCAGCAACCAAGAAATAAAAATTCCAGGAAGACAGAAAGCAGATGGGATCGAACAAGTGAACATATTAAAACAAAAGAAGCATCATTCCCAGACACCATTATTAGGTACAGTTCCTGCCAGGGATGTCCTAAAAAATATCCAACCTTAGAGTTGACAGAAAAAAAAAAAAAAAGAGCAACAACTGGCAAGACGGCAGTAAGTAAAGTAATGCACAAAATATTGGATCCAACATGTCAAAAACTGAGTCCCTCTCCATTTGCCTTGCACCAAGGAAGAGAACAGGCTCAACTGAGATAGGTTCTACAAGGACAAATGAGAGGATGCTGGCATCTGAGAAGGAAGGCAATGGAAAATGAAGTGTCTTAGGTCTTCTACAGCAGACACAGAATCAGAGAACTTTGCTCAGAAGCAAAATAGTACAAGTGCTCCATATCCCCATGAAAGTCCTCCTTACTTGGTAGCTGAAGACCTCTAGCCTGCCATCTGTGCTGTGCTATGCTTAGTCACTCAGTCATGCCTGACTCTGTGCGACCCTGTGGACTATAGCCCGCCATACTCCTGTGTCCATGGGGATTCTCCAGGTAAGAATACCGGAGATGCCCTCCTCCAGGGGATCTTCACAATCCAGGGATCAAACCCAGGTCTCCAACATTGCAGGCAGATTCTTTACCATCTCAGCCACCAGGGAAGCCCAAGAATACTGGAATGGATAGTCTATTCCATCTCCAGGGAATCTTCCCAACCTAGGGATAGAACTGGGGTCTCCTGCATTGTAGGCAGATTCTTTACCAGCTGAGCTACCAGGGAAGCCCAGTCTACTATCTACTCACCACTGGTTCTTCCTCACTCAGCCTGACAATTTAAGATCGGAGCCTGTTGCGGGACATAATAATAATAATAATAGTGTACAAATACAGAAGTACCCATAACCGTCACTTATTCTAGTTAATTTGCTCTTTTGTCAGAGGAGTATTCTGATATTTGAACATCCATCTTAAAGAAGTTCTAGATGGAGTGAAAAGAAAGAGTAGGAGGGAGGATATATAATGCAAATAATATAAGAAAATGTTTTCTGATTGAAGGTCTCAGATGTAGACACATCTGAGTGAAATTTTACTTCTACAAGTTAAAGAGAAAATCTTTTTTAAAACCCTGAAGGTGAAAGAAGTTTACCTGCAAAGCATCAAGAATCGACTTGATATCAAACATAACAGCAGAGATGCTAGAAGATATGGAACATTGCTTTTCAAAGTTAGAAAAATTTAAAAATTATAAAACTCAAATAAATACTTAAATTAACAATTAAATTTGAAGCAAACAGTCTTTTTAAAAAATAGTTGATTTGTAATGTTGTGTTACTTTCTTCTCTATAGCAAAGTGACTCAGTGGCATTACTGGTCAAGAACCTTGTGACACTAGTGGTAAAGAATCTACATGCTAATGCAGGAGACACAGAGATGTGGGTTCAATTCCCGGGTCAGAAAGATCCCACGGAGGAGGACAGGGCAACCCACTCCAGTATTCTTGCCTGGAAAATCTGTTGGACAGAGGAGCCTGGTGGACTATAGTCCATAGGGTCGCAAAGAGTCAGACACAACTGAGCGACTTAGTATGCATGCACACGTACATTTCTATATATGTACATGCATATATAATGAATATATACATATCCTTTTTCATATTTTTCCATTATTATTTGTCACCATATACTGAATATAATTACCTGTGCTATACAGTATGACATTATTTTTATCAAAAACAGTCACTGAGATGGAAGAAATAAGAAAATTTACCAACCACACACGTCTGCAAAAAAAAAAATTCATAAGTCTTAAAAAAGAAATCCAAGAAGAAATAATAGTAGACTACAAGAGAAGAGTAATAGTTGACTCTGACATAGAACTGCACCATCCAATATGGTAGTCATAGACCACATGTGGTTGAGTTATTTAAAATAAGATAAATAGAAATTCAATTATTTAGTTGCATTAACCACATTTCAAGTGTTCAGCAGACAGCCTTATGTGGCCAGTGACTGATGGTTTAGATAGTTAATATATAGAATATTTCCATAATCATAAAAAGTTCTATTGGACAGTGCTTAATTGAAGAAATAAAGAGGCCTACAATGGAAGAAAACACATGAGATCTCCTTTGATGAGATCTCCTTTTTGAAAAAAAAGTTAATGTGGGACCCAATCACAGTCACTATTTTATAAATAGTGACTAATATTAACCCATAGATAAGCCACAAAATATTTATAGAGAATAAAACAAAATGTTGTAAACCTCAAGAGAATAAGCAATAATAACAAAGAACATAAAGTTGGAAGTTATGAGAGAGAAGAGAAGGGTAAGGAAAAGTAAAATGCAGTAAGTTCCTTATTTTCTTATACACAGAGCTAATTTGGTATATTAAGATATAGAAATAGACAAATGTAATTAATAATAACAAAGAGGAGGTACATAGATAAGTGGTAGAAACTATAGATTCTTTATCTTTTCTATAAGGAGTGAATAAATACCATTCAAAGTTAATAAATTAATAAACAGAAATGTGATGCATTAACATAAAATGAGTAACAACAAAAGAACCAAAACAGAACTGTTAACAGGACTGTCTTTGGACAGCAGGATGAGGTATTTACTTAGGTTTCATTGTATTAATCTTGTGTGGGTTAATTTTCATTTTTACCAAGGAAGTATTTTGCCTCTATAGTAAAAAAAAATTAAAATTGTTATTATAAAGTCAAAGTTTTTCATATAAGATAAAATCATTCTTGTTTGACAATCAGAATTGCGTCAACTATTTTTAAGGTAGTCATTGTTGAAGGATGTGTATCTCACAATAAACTAGTAATAAATAAAGCCAGCAAAAGATACAGGCTAAATACAAGCCATTGAGACAGAGTAGAAATTAAATTTAGAAAGAGTTTCCAATTATATCCTGTACTCTCAGTCACTGAATTTAAAGTGTGTGATCAGATCAGTTAGCAATATAAAGTTGGAAACACTTCAATTTAGAGGAGGAAATATGTGCCTTTCAAAATGGTACAAAACCTCTCCTCATATACATCTCTGAAACCAAGCAGGACCTTTAGAACAGAAACAGAAATGGGCAGCACTCTTTGGGGGCGGTCTGGGTGTTCCTCTGCGCAGTCGTTCTCTCCAGCGGGAGAAGCCAGAAGACCAAAGTATTGCGAGAATGACTCTTTTTGCGGTAGCTCTGGCCTCCTAGGAATTAGGAAGTGCCATAAATCTCAGGAGAGAGACTGTGCAGAATTCCCAGCCCATATTTCAGACTTCAGAGGTTCAGATGCATTTTCTTTTATTCCAGAAAAACAAACAGGCTTTTTGAACCTACCTCTCTCAACCAGGCTCAAACTCTACATCTTTGTGGCTTGTCCATCGTTTGAGCTACCAAGAATGCTACCTAATCCACAGTTTGCAGCTATTTTTAACAAGCTCATCTGCATTGTTAAAAACTACCCATATTTTGGCAGATAAGTCAGTCAACTCTGGAAACAGTGTTGGTCTCTTAGATTTCCTTTTGGAAAGTGTCTAAGATTTATGGTGGGAATTACTCATGACAGCTGCATTCTTTCCACTGGGTTTAGACCACCATTTGGTCTAATAACTCCTAATTGTGTGTCTATCCTAGTCTAAGCTTCTTCAAAAAAAAAAAAAAGGTGTAGGAGGGGGAGGACTTCTGAAAGTCCCCTGAGCAATACCCAGTGATTTCTGTCAACAGTAAACACTATTTTGAAACTTGAGAGTGTCAGCTGATGAGGAACAAATAAAAGACATTTCAGTGAATGTGGATTTTTTAAGAGAATTTTTCATCAACATTACATTAATGCTGGTCTGATAAAAATAAGCATACAATGTTTTAGTTTCATTGTGTTCCCAAAGTATTTTTAGCATAACGGGCAAAATTCCTGTCAGCATTTTCAGTCAGGGTATTTTCTTGAAAGAAGTACCTCGTAAAGTAATTTTTCTCCAAACTTCACCAAGGCACAACATGTGTACCTTGAAGATATTGCTCATTTAAAAATCATAAGAGGTCTAATTATATTTCCAAAATAAGTAGCTTCCAATCCAGCAAGGATAATGTGGTCATGAAAAGGATGTCCAAATCCACCAATTTACATTGGTTTGGTTTGGCATGACTTTCAAAGTTCTTGGAGCAAAAAGAGGATGGCACATGAAACTTTGTAATTTGGGTTCAATTCACAGGACTTAGGGTTTGCCATTCCATGAGCCGTTCAAGGAAGAGCTAATCAATTACAAGACTGTACCTATGTAATTTATAACTGCTAAAACTCACTGATGTGTTCCAGATTATGTTGCAAAATGTAATACCCTCCTTTTTAATATCTGCTTTGTCATTTTCACTCTATTTATGTAATTTAAAAAGTATGATAGCAGGGGAGCATGAGCCATTCGGAGCATGAGCCATTCAAAGCAGGAGCCACAAATGTCAGAGATTGTTATCCTTCATAAGATATATGGTGTTGATATATCTGAATCTAAAGGGCTTGGAAGTTCTGTCAAGTTAGATTCAAATGGCATCTAATGTGTTTTGCTTTACTCCTTTATACTTTCTGGTTTCTATCGTGAGCCGCAGAGCGGTTTCTCTGCTGTGACTTAGGTCTGCAACCACAGTGGTCGCACTAGTCTGAATTAGCCTCCCTGTCTCCATTCCCAGCACCCCCTTCCTTTATTCCAGAAGAAAATTGGCTTATTAATTTAGGATGAGGCTGCTTTGTTTGAACAGTATAGTGCCTTCCAATTGCTCATATGTAATATATTCAACCCATACTGCTCTTTCAAATGTTTTTGATTACTGAAGTTAAAAAAAAAAAACTTCTACTGAAATTTATGAAAGATCAAAGGGATACTTCCTATGTAGTAACATCAAATTTCTATAAGAGAAAAAGTTTTTAGGTAGTAGGGAATTTCATTAATTGAAATTCAGTTTAAAACTCTAGACAGCAGATGCATTTCAATAACATTTAAAATAATATTAGAAAAGAAAAATTTCTAGCTTTAGAAAGTGTACTTGATTTTATACCTATAGAGATATATTTATTAAAATGAGGCTTAGTTAAAGTCTTTATTTGCAAAAAAAAAATTGTTGGAATTCAAATAATTGTATTCACTATTGACCCTGGATAAAGGTCCAACTAATTAAAACTTTTTTCACTTTATTGTAATTGTTGTTAATTGACATTTCATTTTTAACCATTATTTTAAATAGGGCTAATTTGATTTCTTTAAAAAATGTATATTAAGATTTCTCATTTGGGAAATGTAGATCTGCATATTTCTATTTTTCAAACTAATTTTTTTCTCAACTTCCTTCAGAGCAACTGATAACTCATGGGAAAAAATCAAGATAATTTTCATTTAGGGAAATCTTGTGATGACAAACAGATGACCTCATTCACCGTTCATGGTTCTGAATGGCCTTTGACTATTTCCAGACCAAAAAACTATCACCAAAGGCCCCAAAGTTGCCATTAATAAACATTTCTCTGTAAACAATATGGAGCCACTGAAGGTCATTTTGGAGAATAGCTTCAAAATAGTTTTTGTAATGGCTACTTGTTCAGAAATATTACAGATATCCCCAGTAGGGAAAATTTTGAAAGGGAGACACTTACTTGAATGCATAAGTTTTAATATTTTAAAAACCTATATCATTTTTTAAAAACACAGAAGTTAAAGTTAAGTCAGAAAGATTGTCTACATGACAAAGCAAAGAAGAAAATATAAGACAAAATAAAGAAAAAAATAAAATTACAAAGTTCCTAGCACACGTACATAAACTAAAGACCAACATAGTCGAGTGCAAAAACTGAAAATCAGATGTTGGAAAAGTTTTAACTGACTATCACATTTAAGTTGTTAAGTGCGCATTGTGCTTGAAAACAAACTGGAGTGCACTTTGATTAATGGAGCTATTCGAACACATTTGATTTTTATAAATGTATGTATCTTAGACATTTTTACCACATACTAATAGGTGTTCCACCTAATCTAAATTCCTCCTAAATTCGTAGTTCTCAAGAAGGGACAGAGGCTTGCTGATTTATTGTTAAACTATTCTATAACCACAAAACTCACACCAATTAATACATTTGTTAATAGCCATTCAGTTTTATTGAAATTGTATACAAGTTATTACATGGAAGAATAAAACCGTAGTGTGGACTAGTAGGTGGGGCACAGAGGATTTTTCAGGCAGTGAAAATACTCTGTATGATGCTTTAATGATGGATACATGTCATTATCCATTGTCATCATGGGGGCTTCCTAGGTGGCGCTAATGGTAAAGAACCCACTTGCCAATGCAGAAGACATAAAAGACTCGGGCTCGATCCCTGGGTTCAAAGATCCCCTGGAGAAGGACATGGCAACTCACTCCAGTATTGCTCTCTGGAGAATCCCATGAACAGAGGAGCCTGGCAGTTACAGTCCAAAGGGTTGCACATAGTCAGAAACAACTAAAGTGACTTGGCATGCATGCACATGTCATTAGACACTTGTCCAAACCAATAGACTGTACAACACCATGGCCGAACCATAATGTAAACTATGGACTTTAGGTGTATTGGTGGTGTTTCCTCAGTTTTAACAAATGTATCACTCCGGTAGGAGATGTTGACAACAGGAGAGGCTATACATGTGTAGGGGCCAGGGTTACATAGGAAATCGCTGTACCTTTCCTTCAATTTTGATGTAAAATGAAAGTTGCTCTTAAAATAATGTCTTAAAACTGAGTGAATAATGGCTCTGACTTATGCCGTTAGTACTAGTATTACACATTATGTCAGCCTGTCCTAAGTTACTGATGATGTATTTTGCACAGCAGAAATGTTCTTACTATAAAGTACATAAAAATAAAGATTGTAAAACAATGAAAGAATTCATTTCATGTCAGTAAAGACTTTAAATAGACTTTTTTCTGTTATACCATGACAGTAATATTTATCAGTTTATGTAATACTAACTATCGTGAATCACAAAGTTTAACAGTGGTGCTATGTCACCTCCTTACAAAAACTGCTGAGGTAGGTGCTGACCTCTATGTTAACTGGTAATCTAACTAAGTAACTAAGTAATCTAAGTAATCTGACTAAGTCTCTTTGAGGGCCTGGACATATCAAGGAATATGCAGTCCTGACATAAAATTATGTTATCAACATTTCTTATTGATAATAAGAGTGTCTGAATAAGTGTTTCTCTTTTCATTTTCCTGTTTCTCCATCTTTTTCATAACCGGGTCATGGAAATAACCAGATGATATAGATATAAATAAATATGTGGAAAACAAGCGGTTGATTATCCAAACCCACTGCCAGGATAAGTTATTTTGAATTATAGATGACTAGTTTTAAAATAATCTGAAACTAATGTCACCATCTTGTCAAGGATTTCTTTTTATTTTTCCCCTCTGTAATGGAGTATCCCATTACCTACAATACACTAGAGACTATCAAAGTAGTTATACATCGAGAGTAGAATTTTCATTCTGTAGTTTCAAATAATCAGACCAGTACATGTTATGCCATAGGGACTGCATGAAGAAGAAAATGAAACCAAATGGAAATGAATTGGAATCCCTAGGAATAGAATAGAATAGAACAGAATAGAATATGAATAGGAGAGAGGGAAGAAAAGGAGAGAATAAGAAGAGAAGTGAGAAAGCAGTAAAGGGGAAAGAAGGAAGGAAGAATTTTTAAGGAAGGGAAACTTCACAAACACCTTGGGGTACTTTATCTTTCCAACGAGGGCCAATAATACACATATACATGAAGGTTCTTCTGCCTACTGCACCCTCAGGTTGATTTCTGTCTTTGGGAATGAATCATAACTATACTGTGAAATTCCATGCTACCTACTGCTCTTTTATGTTTCAACTACAATCAAGTTTGTCGGTGGTTAGCTGTTACTGAGCTTAACGATTAGTTTGTTTGGATTAAAATATTGAAGACTAGTTGCTCTAGGAAAAAGAAATTTGTTTTCTCTGTGAGGAAGAGATAGTATAATTATTATTTTTCTTTTATCATCTCAGTCTTAAATGAGTGAATATAAAACATGCCCTTTTGTTTTCAGGTCTAGATGTTGATGGAATATATCGAGTTAGTGGCAATCTGGCAACAATACAGAAGTTAAGATTTATTGTCAACCAAGGTAAGTGATTTCTTTACTTCAGACCTTTTTTCAAGTAGTTTTAGCTCTAACAATATTGCACACTCTCTGCTGTGTGTATTATGAATATAGTTTATTTAAAGATGAGTACAATAAAAAGGGGACTAGCTATTACATTGTGTGAAATAAATAACAAGTGAAATATGACAAACTAAAAATGAAGAAGAGAATAATGAGTAAAAAAATAAACTAGCTTTGAAAAATGTTGCTGACATGTAATACACATTTAATATATGTTGATAATTGAATAAATAAATGAACAGTGGAAAATGTAAGAGTCAAACTCACAGATGTTAGAAAATATGTAATAGGTAAGTAAAATAATAAAAATTATGAAATACACATATCACCAAAAGATTATAAACTAGAACAACAATGAAATACTACTACAAGCTTATTAGAATAGCTAAAATTTAAAACACTGACAGCACCAACTGCTGTTGCTGACAGGGATGTGGAGCAACAGGAACTCTCATTCATACTAGAAGAAATGAGAAATAGTACAACTAACTCAGAAAATATCTTAGCAGTTTATTATGAAAATAAACTTATCCTTACCTTATTATCCAGAAGTTGTACTCCTTGGTATTTACCCAAATGAGTTCAAATCTTATGTCCACCCACACAAAAAAAAAACTGCACAAAATATTTTCATTAATTTTATTCATAATTGGTAAAATTTTAAGGCACCCAAGATGTCCTTCAGTAGGTGAATAGATAAACAAACCATAAAGCATCCCTACAATGGAATATTATTTACTGATAAAAAGAAACAAGCTATCAAGTAATGAAAAAGCTTGGAGAAAACTTAACTGCATATTGCCAGGTGAAGGAAGCCAGTCTGAAAATGCTATATACTATATCATCTCAGCTATATGGCATTTTGGAAAAGGCAAAACTATGGAGATTGCAAAAGATCAGTGATGGTAAAGGATTTGAGGGGAGAGAGAGAAGAATGAGTGAGCATGGGGGATTTTTAGGGCCATGAAACTGCTCTGTTTGATATTGTATAGGTGGATACATGTCATTATATGTTTGTCAAAATCTAAATAATATATAACCCTAAGAGTGAACCTTAATGAAAACTGTGGACTTTAGTTAATAATAACTTATAAATATTGGCTCATCAGTTGTAACAAATGTACTACATTAATGCAAGATCTGACTAATAAGGGAAATGGTGGGGGAGTGGGCAAGTATAAGGAGGGTACATTGAAAACTATATTTTCTGTTAAGCTTTCCTGTAAACCTAAACTTTCTCTAAAAAAGATGGGAATTTAAAAAATAATAATTAGGAAATGTTGAATAAAATAAAGATTGAAACATCTTGAGATGTTATTACAGATAGCTCATAGGTTTAGAATTATACAATGTGGGATAAAAACAAGACACTCTCTCCTTGTGTCCTTGGCAACTATTTAATTCTCCTATGCTCTGTTTTTTATCAGTAGAAACAGGAAGGAGGTGCCTCGGAAATACTTGTGAGAATGAAATGAGATAAGATGTGGTATTCCCTTAGAAACATAACAGACTCATGGCAGTTGTTCAGTACATCTAAGTTTCCCTTTCACTTAAAAAGTCAATAGTGTCTCATTGCCTTCAGGAGAATTTACACAGTCTTCATAATCTGGCTCCCCACCTACGTCTAGCCAGATGCAAGCCCTTAGAATTTCTTTCACAATACATTCATAACTGTACTTCCTTATTTACATGCTGTTGTATTTCTTAGTGCTTTTGCATACACTCTTTCATCTACTTTCAATATCCTCCTATCTTTTCCTTCCTATCCCACAAACAAAAACTTCCTGTCTCATTAGATTTATCCTTATTCTTCAAGGCTCAGATTATAAATCATTTTCTCCAGGGAGCTTGCAACATTCCTTCAGTCAGATTCCTTCTCTGGGTGCCCATTATGCTGGGTAGTTAAATTTGCATTCGTACAAGCATATCTAACTTCTAAAATTCCATCTATTATAAGACCCAGATATTTAATGCCGTTCTTTAAAAGAGAATTTTATCAAATGTATTCAGTGATTATATTTCAGAAGCATTACAATTTGAAAGTCTTGGAATAAGAAAAAAGAGCGTACTGGTTGAAATATCTGTCTCCTCCCTGAATCTCTATACACCTAAAAAGGTAGAATTTAAATCAGTTTTGTATCTACCCTCATTAACCACCAGTAGCTCTTGGAGCCTCCATGCAGAGAGCTCTTAATATCTGTTGTATATTGTCTGTGTGTGTGTGTTGCAAATAGGAGAAGTATTAATACTAAGAAGCATTAACCTCTCCAGCAGTTCAGCTTGGGTTGAACCATGCTTTTAAGTGTTAACTACAGTGCTTTTGGTCAGTGGTCACGTGCTGCTTATTTCTGAGCATCTCTGTAACTCCCCCTGTGAGTCGGCTGGTAAAGATTCCGCCTGCAATGTGGGAGGCCTGGGCTCTATCCCTGGGTTGGGAAGATCACCTGGAGAAGGGAAAGACTACCCACCCCAGTATTTCGGCCTGGAGAATTCCATGTACTGTATAGTCCATGGGGTCGCAAAGAGTTGTACACGACTGAGCGACTTTCACTTACACTGTAACTAAGAATCTGTTTGCTCACTAATATGTACCTTTGTCTTTCAGAATTACTGTCCTTCATGGGCAGAAAACAGAACTGAACATTACCTTATGTATTCATGTTGGTCCCATTGGGCTGAACCAGAGTACCCCCTCCGTGGATAAAAATTGGATAAAATAGCCCCAGCTTTTTATAACCATTCCTGTTTATAACCAGCTAAAATCATTCTTGTAATATATTTCATACAGAAACCATATCCTGATTGGGATTCTAGACAGCTGGGCAACACATTTCTTCTACAAAGAAGAAATCTCAAAACAGAAGCCATGCTAGAAACAAACACTAGTTGCATTTCCTGCCTTTAAAAAAAAAAAATTATGCTCAGCAGTTTGAAAAGGCAAAAAAAAAAAAAAAAATCTGCAATGAAAATATGAAATCTGTCCATCTCATCTTTTGCAAAACTTCAGCATCCTCTGGGACTGTGTAACTGCTCATGTTTCCATGAGAGCTGACAATGTAAAGCTGGACAGAGGCCTGAGTTGGTATCTGGTAGCACAGAATTGTCAGTAAACTGTCTCCCTGGTTTATAGCACTGTCAGAATGCAATACACTCAGCACAAATTATGCTGTATTAGAACCTTTGATACTAGTGATTTTGTCCAAGCTGTGTTGTGGTTTTTTTTTTTTTGGATTAGATGATAAAAGATATGCCAGTCTCCCTCAAATTTTACTAATCAGATTATCTTGTGAATGAAATTACAGGAGTGGAGCTGTAACATTTGTTCTAACACCATACCTTCCCCTTCTACATGCTGGTTGCTGACAACAGAGCTAACATAGGAGATAATCAGTGCTGGATACAAAGAGAGTGAATGTGTACATCATTGTGATTTCCTCTATGTGTGTGTATGTATGTGAGTGAATATGTGTGTGTGTGTATGCACGCATGTGCAAGGCAATAGAGTGGCAGTCCAGTGGTAATTCCTTGAAAAGCAAAACGGGATATGTGATTGCAATGCATTCCTTTTTGTATTCTAAGATAGAACATAGCTGCTTTGGGCATACCCTCTCTGTATTAACACCTTTTATCTCCTCCATGTTCACATTCCACGATGTTTCCTTTTCAGAAGGTTCTAAATGTATATTTTTTAAATGAATAAGCCCTACCCACGATTAGACTAGACAAATGAAAACTGATTTTGGTGATTTTCAAGAACAGTTTAATTGCAATTTATGTATTTCACTAACTTTCTTGAATGCTATAATCATCAGCAATTCTAAATACACCAGTTGAATGATTCAATTTGTTTTGGTTTTCTGTTTGACTCACTAAATCACTAGGAATTGGATACCCTTATTATACTTCCAGATCAGATGGCATACAAGTTAAATTCAAAGTGATCACTTTTGAAAAGCACTTCCTAATTGTAACTAGTAATGATGAGGATAATAACAATTATTATTATAAAAGTAGCGAACATATTTTCATAATTTATTATGTACCAGGCACTCTACCAAGTGTTTTACTTATTTTAGTCCTACCATTCCATAGAATGTGGGTTATTACTGTTTCTATTTTAAAGGTGGGAAGCTTAGACCCAGAAATGTTAAATAATGCCCTCAGGCCATAAAGCAAGTGCGTGAGAGGGCTCGGACTAGATCCCACATCTCTATGTCTCAACCAGTGCCCAAAACCACTGCTGAGTTTGACTTTGCCCATTCGTTGATTGTTTATTAACTCCTTACAAAAGTGAAGATCAGTCTCTTCATGTTTTACCCACTTCTTAGTGGCTTTCTATTTTCTGGTATTTGTAAGTGACAAGTATTGTCGTGGGAGTTTGACTGAAACTTTTCAAGAAAGAGAAATTCCTGGGAAAACGCCGAATGCTACAGTTAGGAAGAAGTCTGACGCCTGACACTACCATTCTCAGTAGAGCTTCATGTATCTATGTTTGGAACAAGAAACTACCACAATATTCTGTTGCAACCCTCACAAAGAGTCATGAAAGACTCTAGATTCACTGGCTGTTGATGCGTTAGTGAGCCGTGCCCTGCCCTGTTTGTTATATTTGGTGACAGCTTTCAGTGACATTTTGCTGATGCTTCTCCTCCATTCTACGAGGGCATCCCCCAAAGAAACTGGTCTATGATCTTAGATGTCAACTTATCATCAGCCAGTGACACTGCGTTGATTCTTTGGAATGATCTGTGATGCGACTTGTGTGGGGGTCCTTTTACAAAGGACAGAGTTTAGCACTGAGGATGCTGCCTCACTGTCTTGAGAACTTCTGAAAGTGGGTCTTAGAGATCCGACCAGTCTGAACTCCCCCTCCTTTGACACCAGAATTCTGGTTTGAGCTGCCCATCGGGCTTATTGGTCAAACTCTAAATTGAGTTCAGACTCCCTTTTATATTACTTAGATGCTCTCTCTCACCCTTTGAAAAAAAAGGACAAGGAAGCCTGGCATCCTTTTTGGAAAATATTAATTGTAAAACCTCCCGAGCCCGTGAGACAATAGAGGATTGTGAGGCACTGGGAGAAGACCTGACTGAGACTTTTCCAAACTGGTGTTACTTGGTACACAATAACAAATCTTCCCTCTAAGCATTTCTCTGAACTGGAGGAAGTTACTTTTTACCAGAATTTTAGACATGCTTTCCATATATAGAAAAATAATTTAAAGGAACATTCTCAGGGACACCCTCCTTCACTTTTTCACACCCAGAGGAACAAAATATATAAATGCCATAAATCTCCATGGCCAAGAATCTTAATTGGGTATGTGGGTGTGTGTACGTGTGTGTGTTCATACGATTGTGTGTGTGTTATTTTTAAATGGAAGAGGATTTTTTTCCCATTAATTTACAGTCTTATACTTTGCATATCTTTATTCACCCATATCTTACTGGCATAATAATCCAAATTAAATATTGGCTTAAAGAGATGAACTTGCTTATTTTGATCATGCTAAGAATAAGCTCCATTGAAAATAAACTATTAGAGGAACAATTTTGTGTTGCCAGCTATATCTAAACTACTTTTATATAGATTTGTACCACAAAGCAAAAGAAAGCAAAGCATTAACTTTAGTAGCTATCCTGGTGCTTTTCATATTATTTGCAGCATCAAAAATTGAATAAGAGAAAAGGAAAGTGAGAAAGAATGTGAACAATTGGCAGTTTCACCATGAAATAAGCGATTGGATGAAACAGGAAAAGATCCGGAAAAGGATTTCCAAACTTCTAGTTCTGTCCTCATAAAATAGCCCTTGTATCAAGTCCATTCATTTTTCTATTAAGAGAGTTTATATTGCCCTCTTATTATTTTTAAAATGAGGTATTTCCTTAAGCCTACTCCCCTCTCACCACCAAGCACAGCAACAACAAACGAACTGTGTTATTTGCTTTATCCATTCCACAGGGCGGTTTTTTGGTAAGTTGAATCACTGATATTGCACCTTTCTGGCTTCCATGTGACAAGATTATCTTTTAACAATGATTTATTTTTCCCATTAAAGCTGAAAAGATCACTTGATCATAAAAGGGCCAGACTCTAACATCATTCAGGGCTTTGGAAACTTTCTCAGACCTCATTTTTCAGCTACATTGAGTCAGAGGGCTCAAAGACTATTGATGCCAAAGCTTATATTGCTTCCTAGCTGCTTAAGAAAATGTATTTGTTATTAGTAAGTAACGCTAAACACAGAGGTCGAAACAATAAGATCTTCACATGCACATATATTTATATAGTTTTTAGTTTCATGTAATATTCTAATTACAACTTTCAAACACTTTTAGTCTTTAAAGTAAACAAATTCTACCTACTTATTTTAAAACAAATGACACCATTCATTTATTATAAACTATATTTTATAATTCATTGTATACCAAGCAATAAGGAACTGACTTAACTCTGTGGTGAAACAATCAAAGACACAGACCATCTAGTCAGGAAAGAGCACTGGGTCAGCATCGATGAAACTGCCTCCTTATCTTCATTCTGAGCTATTTGTTAGTCTAATAGAAATTACATTAACCCCTTCGAATCACAGACTCTTCATTTCCAAAATGGGAATAATCATGAAAATGTAAGGACTTTAAAAACTCTGAATCAAGCAATGATAATCAGTATTAGATTCAATTAAGATGACAAGTGCTTACTTGAAATCAAATCAATATTACTTAATTGTCTTAATAATAACATGATAATAAATATTAATAATCAAATATGGCTTTTGGCTTCCACATGATTGAGTTTTCTCTGATGATAATAATATTATTTTTCTTTAGAGACTATCCAATGATTCGTCTCATTTCTAGCCAAATTCATAGGAAGTCTTTATTTTATCTTTATCTTATCCAAAGGCTTTTGGGAAATTCCAGATTCCGAAAGAATAGCCTCATGTTCATTGGAGGGGAAGAATAAAATCTACTGAAATTTTCAAGCCTACTTTAGTTGTGCTTTTTCCATTGGGTCAAAAAATTGAGTCCAGAAATAATACTGGTCAGAGATGTGCAACTACCAATCTTCAAGGAAACCTCTATGGATATTTATAAAAATCCATCATCATCATTTATCATTATTATTAGAATTAATGCATAGTCATTAAAAATTAATAGAAAAAACACATTGAACTTACTTCTATTCTAAACAAAGTCTAAAGCATTGGTTCCCAGCCCTGACTATATTTCAAAATTGGGTTGGTTATCTACTGCTGGGTAACAATGTTACCAGCAACTTAGCTGCTTAAGCAACACATATTTATAATTTCCCAGTTTTTGTGAGTCAGAGGTAGATTAGCTGAATTCTGCATAAGACCGCAATCAAGGTGTCCGCCAGGGATGGGCCCTAATCTGGAAGCTCAAGTGGGGACAGGTCTGCTTCCAAGCTCCCGTGGTTTTGGCAGGATTTAGTTCCTTATAGGTTGTTGAACTTAAGGCCTCAACAATACTGGCTGTTGGTCAAAGGCCTTGTGGACCTCCCCATATTCCATCTCACAATATGGCAGCTTTCTTCATCAGAGCAGTTAGGGAGAAAGACCAGTGGCTGACGTAAAGTTATAATCTTTTATAAGATATCAAAAAGGTTATAACTCAACACCGTTGGTGCATACTGTTGGTTAGAAGCAAGTTGTGGTTCCTATCCATACCTTAGAGGAGGGGATTACAGGAGGCATGAAGACGAGGAGGAAGAGATAACCAGGGATCATTGTAAAGTCTGTCTACCGCAAGAATCAAGTAGTGGGGCTTTTTATGTTTTTTAATTTTATTTATTTCTTATAGATCATGGCCACTGTTTGTTTATTTTTTAAAATAGTGTATAGTTGCTTTACAATGTTGTGTTTCTGCTGTGCAACAGTGAATCAGCTATATGTGTGTATATATATATCTCCCCTCCTTGAGCCTCCCTCCCTCCCACCCACCATCCCACTCCTCCAGGTCATCACAGAGCGCCAGGCTGAACCCCCTCTCTTATACAGCAACTTCCCACTAGCTGTCTGCTTTACACATGGTAATGTATATATTTCAATGCTGCTCTCTAAATTTGTCCCCCATTCTCCTTCCCCCGCTGTGTCCACAAGTCCATTTTCTATGTCTGCATCTCTATTCCTGCCCTGCATATTTGATTTTTGAAGTTCAGTCATAAAAACTCTGATGCAAAAGGCTGAGGTTAGAGCTCTAAATATTCATTTTCAAAGAAAAACTTTCCAGCCGAGTCAAGTGCATAGCCAGGTTTGGGAGCCCCTGTGCAATGTCCAACTAGTTTTATTCTGGCTATTTAGAGAAAACATGAGCTACAAACCATAAGACATGTGAGATGTGTTTTTAAGAAAAGAAGAAATAGACTGTGAACCCTTTTTGTTAACCAATTTTCTAATGATAAACGGTTTTCTCTTTGACTATTGATTGATATAATAATGTTAACTAACTTTTATGAAGTCTGAATCATGATCTAGAATGCAACTAGGAAATTAATGTCATGAATGTAACATGTATATTATTCATATGATTAAAATTGCTGACGTTTTTCATAACTCCAATCCTTTTCCAATATTGTAGATTCTGGAATAAATGAAAAGGAAAATTGTTGTGCCTAAGGATTTGCTAACAAAACTAAAGGGTAAATAATATTTAAAAATGTAACAGAATAATACTAACACTAGCTAGTGCTTAATTGAGAATCTACTACATGGCAGGTATGCAAAGTTAGAAGTATCTCTAATCCATATAGCATTTTGCTAGGTAGATAAACTTTATTATCCACATTATGCATACATGAAAATTGTGGTTCAGAAAGATTAAGTAACCTTTCTAAGGCCACAAGGGTAATATGTTTTAAAGCCAGACAATGAACCCACTTTAAACTTACTCCAAAGAATATGTCACTGGTTGCTGGATTCAATTTACTGTAGGGGAGGGAAGAGAGAGACATTTTCTTCTTTTTAACATCAAAGAACCAAAAACCACTTCTTATTATGCTACTATACTTTCTTGATGTCCAGTCTGTGGGACTGTTATAAAAGGAAACCTCATTTTAAAGTGTTCTTTCAATAAATAACCCTTAACTGCCTGTGACTTCATGGAGGGTAGTAAGTTTGATTCATTTTTGTATCCCTAGTACAACAAAGTGCACAATACTCTTTATGGGTTAAATAAAGATTTGGTGCAACAAAATTAGAGAATGATGACCTTCTGATAAACTCCTATCAAATGGTATCATAGGTACATTGTGTTAGGTTCTACTTCTTAGGTATCTCAATAAAGAACACTCAAGCAATATTTCGATTTATTTTCTCCCAGACTCCTATAAATTAACACTTAATTTAGATTGAATAAAAAAATCATGGGACACAAATAAAGAGTGAAAAAATCCCAAATTCCCATTCTCTGCCTCAGTGAGGAAAAGCTTGAGGAGAGATGATTTGCTGCATGTCATTGGCTATTGGGCAAGACAGGCATGCTATGGGAAATAGTGGTGCTACTTTGCTTGCCATCTTGGCTCTCCAGAATGTTGGAAATGACGAAGTAGAGAGAAAATCAGAATTGACTAAATAGAGATGAAATTGATTGTATTACTCTTGTTAAGTCCTTGCACTGAATTTTGAATTCTGAAAGTATGCTTTGGTTTTTGTTTTCACACAGGAAAGTCCCTGTTGCCGATAATTTTGGCTTCAGTGACTCACATATGGCACCTCTTTTTCAAGGCACTCCACGTAGTTGAAAAGCATTTCCTAACAAAAGTGTGCTATGGGGGGGTGGGGTGAAAAAGTATTCTTATTACTTCAAAGTTTCTTCTAGAAAGAAAAAGTAGCAAGTATAGAGGCAGGAAGGAACTTTTCCAGGTCCCCATGATCTCCCTGAAGAGAAGCATCCAAAGTTTACAAAGTTAGGGGTGAAGCAATGATCAGATGAAAATCTGAGTGACTTAGTCATGCGGACTTCAAAATCATCCTCTGGATATACCTTCACATTCATGGCCTACTGGAGATGGAGTGGTAGGTATGCCTGTCCACTTTCCTCTTCTCTGAGGGGCCTGAAACATCAGAATTGATATGGAAGTGAGAAATGAGCTTCAGAAAATAAGATTTTGGCTTTTACATCATTTGTTCATTGACAGACACTCAAAACCTTCTTACTTTGTGCCAGGCAACATGGAGGATGCTGGAAATATAGCAGTGAATACAGCAAATGACGTTCTCATTGACATGGAGCCTATATTTCCATGGATATTCGAATCTAATAGCCAAGAAACCTGTTGGTCTAGTCAATGTAAATTAGTAAGAAACTCCTAGGATCTGCAGGCCCCACAAATTCTTTTTCCTTCCTATCTCTCTGATCTTACTGTGTCCCTGTCTCTCATCTTACTAGTCTCCAACCACCCTGGCTTCCTTCCTTCCTTCCTCAGACACATGAAGCTCATTTCCTTCCCAAGGCTTTGGATTCTGCTCCTGTGTGCCTGAATGTGCTTCCTCCAGTCCCTACCGGACTCACTCTTCTCAACATTCAAATCATTTTTTCAGCAAGACCTTCCATTACTAGCATGTCTGAAACATGCCTCCACAGTATCCACCCATCCACTCTCCATCCCAATGTTTTGTTTTCTTTACAACACATACTATCTGAAACTGCCTTGCTTCTTTATTTGTTGCTTCAGTTACTGCCCTCCTCCTCTACACTGTAGCCTCTATACAAGCAAGATTTTGCCTGGTTTGGTCTCCTAAGTAACCCCCCCCCAGTTCTTACTATACTTAGAACATAATAGCCTTCAAGTAGGTTTTTGCGTAATGCGAATTAATTCCTTAAGTGAATTAATGAATAATGTTGGACCACCAGTGATGGTTAGGCCTGAATAGACTACCAGGCTTCTTAGGGCCAAGGTGTTATATAACCCTAAGAAAAAAAATCTTCAGAGTTTGAAAGTTTATGTCCAGTCGACCCGATAAACCACCAACTTCTCTTTACCTCTTGCCTCCACATGAGGTCATAATCTGATTGTCCAACATGGACCAGATAATAAAGACTTAGCAAAATAAAGAGGCAGCTGTTAAGATGGAAGACCAGAGCCAGCACTAACATCCTGGCCCAATAGGCCAAGAAAAACTGCCTGCACAACGGGCAACTCTCAACCCAGGTGGTAAGACCACAGTTAGGACTGTCGTCTACTTATGTGAATGTCCACAGTGTGATTCCTCTCAGTGATGCTGCTGATTGCCAAGGCCCTGCCAGCCCCATGCCAGTCTGCCAAAAGCCACCTCTCAAATTTCAAGGCTCAAACTGCAAGGGACTTTCCTGGTCTTGCAATGCCCCACCCCCCAAAGTATTATAAATTTAAAAGTATATAAAAATCAAGAAATGAGGAAAATTAGTTTAAGGAATAAAATAAGACTTTAATTTGCCTAAGGATGACTTGAAATGGAGATTTATTTACTCAAAAATATTTACTGAAAAACCTTTTGTGAGTCAGGGCCTCTTCTAAGTACTGAGAAGAGCCCAAGGGAGTCAAGATCTGGTGAAGTATTCATTTTGATGACAAGTGATAGATTATAATCAAATATACAAGGTGCTTACTAGATAAGCCAAGAATCAAGATGGTGACATGATAAAGAATAACTGAAGGGATGAGGAAGATGGTGCTTATTTTCAATGATCTGTGAAGATCTCTTTGAGGAGGTACCATCTGAGTAGAGACTTGCCCCGGCAGGAAGGAGACGGGGACATAAAGATGTGGAGGGAGAAATGACCAGGCGGAGGAAAACTGGTCCCAGAGAATCAGGGTTTGTATGACCTCAGGACACGGAAATCAGAGAGATGGGCAAAGCCACCCAGGGAAACACTTGCAAAACAAGATAAGAAGTTTTGCCTTTCATTCTAAATTCAATAGAAAGTTAAGGTGTGGAGGGGGGTGGCAGATAATCACAAAATGATCTGATATTATTTATTTATTTTTAAATCGTTCTGACTGCTATGAGAAGAATAGACTATAGAGGACAAGGGTAGAAACCAGGGAGCAGTTAGGAGGTGATTGCAGTAGGTCAGTCAAGATATAATGGTCACTGGTTTACATGAGGCAATCTCCATATTATAATTTGTCTTATTTTCCATGTGTCTTTTGAACCATTTCTTTTAAACCATTAGTTGCAATGAGAACACTGAGGTCCAGAAGTTAGATAACTTTGATGGGTTACCGTATCACCTGTTACTAGCTGTGTTTTCTTGCTCAAGTCACTTAGCCTTCCTAGGCCAGTTTTCTTAACTTTAAGGCAAGACCATCTGTTCTCTAGAGATGAGTTAATCACATGAAATAATGAATCAGTTATAGTGGAAAATGCTACATATGCTTGATTTTGCTGGGCTTCACTTTATTATTCATAGACACTGCCTTTTATATAAATTAAAGGTCTGTGGCAACACTGTACCAAGTTTATCCATGCCATTTTTCCAACAGCAATTGCTCACTTTGTGTCTCTGTGTTACATTTTGGTAATCTTCACAATATTTCAAACTTTTTATTGTAATGATTGCTATGGTGATCTGTGATCAGTTGTCTTTGAAGTCACTATTGTAATTGTTTTGGCGCACTGTGAATGGTGCTCATGTAAAGCAGTGAACTTAATCCACAAATGTTGTGTTTGTTCTGACTGCTCTACCATCCAGCCCTTGTCTCTCTCCCTCTGAGGGCCTTCTAGTCCCTAACACACAGCAATTTGGAAAGCAGGCCAATTAAGAACCCTACAGTGGCCTTTAAGTGTTCAAATAAAGAAAAGAGTCACGTGTCTCTCACTTTAAATCAAGAACTGGAAATGATTAAGCTTAGTGAGGAAGGCATGTCAAAACCTTTGACAGGCAGAGAGCTAGGCCTCCTGCATCAGTTAGCCAAGTTGTGAATGCAAACAGAAGATTTTAAAAAAAAACATTAAAATGCAACTCTGAAAGGCTGAAAGTGAAAGTCGCTCAGTCATGTCCGACTCTTTGCAACCCAATGGACTATACAGTTCATGGAATTCTCTAGGCCAGAATACTGGAGTGGGTAGCCCATCCCTTCTCCAGTGGAGCTTCCCAACCCAGGCATTGAACCCAGGTCTCCTGCATTGTGGGAGGATTCTTTACCAGCAGAGCCACCAGGGAAATTAGTAATTCACAAATGATAAGAAAGTGAGTCTTATTGCTTATATGGAGAAAGTTTTAGTGGTCTGGATAGAAGATCAAAAACAGCCTAATAATATTCCCTTAAGCCAAAGCCTAAACCAGGGCAGTGTCCTAACTCTCTTCAAGTTTATAAAGACTGACAAATAAGGAAGCTGCAGAAGAGAAATCTTAAATCAGCAGAGGTTGGCTTAGGAGATTTAAGGAAAGGAGTTGTCTCCATAACATCAAAGCACACGATGAAGCAGCAAGTGCTGGCATAGAAGTTGCAGCAAGTTTTCCAGAAGATCTAGCTAAGATAATTAATGAAGGTGCTACACTAAACAATGGATTTTCAATGCAGATGAAACAGCCTTCTATTGGAAGAAGATTCCATCTAGACTTTCACAGAGAAGAGAAGTCAGTGCCTGGCTTCAAAACTTCAAAGGACAGTCTGACTCTCTTATAAGAAGCTAATGATCTGGTGACTTTAACTTGAAGCCAAAGCTCATTTACCATTCTGAAAATCCTAGGGCCCTTAAGAATTATGCTGTATCCATTCTGCCTGTGCTCTGTAAATGGAACAACAAAACCTGGGTTACAGCACATCTGTTGACAACATGGTTTCCTGAATTTCTTAAGCCCACTGTTGAGACCTACTGCTCAGGAAAAGAAAAAGATTTTTCTTCAAAATATTGCTGCTCATTCACAATGCACCTGGTCACCCAGGAGCTCTGATGGAGATGGACAGTGAGCTTAATGTTTTCATGCCTGCTGACAGCACACATTCTGCAGCCCTTGGAGCAAGGAGTAATTTTTAGTTTCAAGCCTTATAATTTCAGAAATATATCTCATAAAGTTATATAGCTACCATAGATAGTGATTCATCTGATGGAATTATACCAAGTAAATTGAAAACCTTCTGGAAAGGATTCACTATTCTAGATGCCACTAAAAACATTAGTGATTCATGGGAAGAACTGGAAATATCAACATCAGTAGAAGTTTGGGAGAAGTTGATTCCAATCCTCATGAATGACTTTGAGGGGCTCAAGACTTCAGTGGAGGAAGTGACTGCAGATGCAGTGGAAAGAGAAAGAGAACTAGAAGTGGAGCCTAAGATGTGACTGAATTGCTACAATCTCATGATAAAACTTGAATGGATGAAGAGTTGCTTTTTATTGTTGAGCATAGAATTTGGTTTCTTGAGGTGAAATTTACTCCTGGTGCACAGGCTGTGAGGATTCTCACAATAGCAGAAAAGATTTAGATCATTACATAAATTTAAATGATAAAGCAGAGGCAGGGTTTGAGAGGATTGACTCTAATTTTGAAAGATGTTCTACTGTGGGTAAAATGCTATCAAATAGCACTGCACTGCAAGCTACAGACAACGTGTTTGTAAAGGAAGAGTCTATCAACATGGCAAACTTCATTGTCATTTTTTAAGAGATTTTCCCCAGCCAACCCAGCCTTCAACAACCACCACCCTGATCAGCCTGCATCCACTAACATTATGGCAAGACCCTCCACCAACAGAAAAATTATGACTCACTGAAACCTCAGCTGATGGTTAGAAGTTTTAGCAATGAAGTATTTATAATTAAAATATGTACATTATTTTTGTAGACATAATGCTACTGTACACTTAATAGACTACAGTAAAGTGTAAATATGACTTTTATATTCACTGAAAATTTGTATGTTTCACTTTATTGTGGAATTTGCTTTACTGCTGCATTCTGGAATCAAACCCATGATGTCTTCAGGGTATGCTTGTAGAATCAGAAATTATATCGAAATGTGTCCCTGACAACCATCCTAGTGGTGATAGCTATTTTAATACAATGAGGTGTGTATTTTTTAAAAGGAAAGAACTTTTGGTAAAAGGCTAATCTCATATCTTCCTTGGATTATTTAAATGTAACTCAGTTTTTTCCCTGAATCACCCCAACCCTCAGGAATTGCTGCTCCTTTTAAATTATATGTTTGCAGTTTCAGCTAGTTGATTCACAGAAATCTCATGTTGTGTGTGTTGTCATTTATTATTAGCAAGCACTATGTTCATATCTTATCTTCTCAACACTCTGAACACTCCTTAAGAGCAGAGACCATAAGTCTGTCTGTCCTACTTTGCTTTGAAAGCTCTCTTGCAGTGGATAGAATCTCTATGCACTTTAATTACTATATTGATCGGATCCAGAATTGGGATATTTCCTTCAAAAAGAAAAAGAAGTATTTTACACATGCTAGAGAACACTCTCAAAATGAACTATTTCACTGCGCATTGCCAAACTCTCTTCCAGAAACAATGGCAAGAAATGCATAAAATGTCTGACTAGGTACTGGTGACTTTTATTGTCTTCCTTTTTTCTAAAACATGTTCTAACTTCCTACAGTTAACACATGTTTCTTTTGAAATAACAAAAGAAATACATGCTTTGTTTTAAAAGAGTTGTGCAAATTCGCTTTAGGAGAATGGTGCTCACCCTTAGAACTTGCCAAGGGAATGTTGGTACTTGATTCTCTAAAGCATTTTCAATGCAGTCTCACTGCTGCTACTGCTGCTAAGTCACTTCAGTCGTGTCCGACTCTGTGTGACCCCATCGTTGGGATTCTCTAGGCAAGAACACTGGAGTAGGTTGCTATTTCCTTCTCCAGTGCATAAAAGTGAAAAGTGAAAGTGAAGTCGCTCAGTCATGTCCGACTCTTCGCGACCCCATGGACTGCAGCCTACCAGGCTCCTCCATCCATGGGATTTTCCAGGCAAGAGTACTGGAGTGGGGTGCCATTGCCTTCTCCGGCTGTCTCACTAGATCTGTATAAAAAAGCTGTTCTCTTTATAGATGAATGAAAGTCCCTATGAGTTTAAATGACCTGCTAAAACTTGCATTTGTTTCATTCAAGTGATATTTTGAGAAGGCACTGTGTCTCATGGTAATCTAGAGACAAAATGGATTTAAGGCCCAGCTAAAATCTTCAAAAACCTGGTCTCCATCTTGGATGCTCTCAGGGTGAGCAGAGTGTCTGATAGTTTACTTAACGTAATGTCCATGAGATCCTAAAAAACTCACTAGAATAATGTTGTTTAAATAGCAGTTTGTCTTGCTGTTTCACCATCTCATCTTTTACATTTTCCCAGATTGCTTGTTTTTTTTTGTGGTCTCCCCACTCCCTGCTACATCTTTCTCTTGTGAATGGCCTGTTCACCCTTCTGGTTAAATCGTTCCTTTGACAACCGTAAGGGTTGTCTCCTTTCTATGCTCGAGATATTTCAATTCAATGTCCCATCAGACACAGGGACAGAAATATGTGTGTATATTATTATTTGATTGGTCCCAATGGAAGGAACAGCAGATCTGTCTTTCTGAGCAAGAGACACACCATCATTGGTTTTGCTGACTGGTAACTTCATCTCTTTAAGACGAATCTCATGATTCCTGGGATCAATCTCAACAGAAGTTAGCTTCTTCTTCCACGGTGTTCCTGTATGATTGTGTACCTATGGTTCAGCAGTGGTTTTAGTCTATTTTGCATCATATCTTTCTCCCTTTCCTGACCATTAGATTCCGGGAAGTGAAATGTGCTTCACGCTTACTTATGGATTTCCCATTATGCCCGTCATGTGCCAAATACATTATAGGCCCTCAGTAAAGTTGTCCCTGCCAGAGCCTGTGATTTCTGCTTGCCAAATACTCAGCCAGGAGAATATATGCCTTGGCATCAGCATTGCACTTCTAACCCCAGAGAGCTATCTGACTTGAAACTGAGGTCAGTCATCTCAAAGTGCAGAGGGACCAAAGTGTGCGTTTAGAGCCTTCAAGCTATTCTGCCCTCACCTATGAGGCCCCCAAAGCCTGCTTTCTCCACTTTCATACTCACAGCACCCAAGCATCTGCTCTATTCCTTTCCCTCTCCCTTTTCTGATACTCTTTGCTGACCTTTATCATCCTCATTCCCAAGAGTCTGCTCAGACCTTGTAAGGTGACAATCTGTTAACCTCAGTAAACTAGTTCAGACTCTTTACTACGTAATAGAGTGATATAAGGGGACTCCTATAACCAGGCCAATAGTGAGGGTATCAGGTTTCTACGTAAGGCATTTTCAAAAAGTAATGTTGACTCATCTCAAAATCATACCACTTTGACAACTTTAGAGCCAACTGTGCCTGGAATTTTCTTTTTATGGCTCAAATGTGTAGCTCTCATATGTTAATTCTGAATTAATATAGCCCTCCTGAATCTTAAATCCAGGTGTAATTTCTGAGATCACTGTTCTCAATACTAATCCAGTTATCTGACAATTTATTCTAATCAAAAACTTTTAAATATAAAATATACAATTGAAACAAAAAAAGACCATATTAAGACCCATCTAAAACACTTAAAAGTGAAGTATACCAGCTGGATAAATTCAAATCTCCAATTACAAAACTGGAAATTCAAAAACGGAAAAAAACTTAGATATTTTTATATGTTTCTTCATTTATACCACCTTGTGTGTTTATAAAAGAAATAACATTCAGGTACTTTTCATTTCACTGTGACAAGAGAAGAAAATGCAAACCACAGTGCAGCCTCATGACTCAAAAGTCTGTAACTGGTATTAATGAACTTTTAAAATGCTAATTTTAACGCTTACCCCAACAGAAAGACGCCTTAGAGCAAAACCTCTCATTTCTTATCTGCTGAAAGCAATGTGTTTGCATCCCTTACAAAAAAAAAAAAAAAGGGTTGAAATAGGACTTTTGAATGGTTTAAAGTTTCAAGGACTTCTCTTGTTCACAGTTATTCTTCTAGAGAAAAGAAATGTATAAAATCACATCCCTTAATGGTCCCTCTGCTTGAAAATGGAAATATTCCCAAATATGTTCCACTGTAGGAAAATCAAAAATAACATGTAAACTACAAATATGTTAGCCAATTGAGAATATTTATTAACTAAATAATTTAATAATAAAGAAAATGCCTACTTGATTAATTGTTACAGAGTAAAAATTACAATAAAACTGTCTTGATCAGTGCTTTGCAGAAGCGCCATTACTGTCTGTGCAGTTGTTTAACAAGGATTTAATTGGAAAGATAAGTGAATGCACATTTAAAAGTATTGTTAATTTGCTTTATAATCACCTCATCCTTCACAGTATTGACAGCACAAGGCAGAAACCCCTTTCTGTTTTACAAGTATTATTTTCCATATGTGCACAATAAATTCTGAAGCAGTAATTGGAAATTTTATGGGTTCCAACATACCTAGTATAGTATGTTTAGAGGTGCACTCTTCCTTTGTAAGAGGTAACCCAGTTCTAGTTGTTGGAAACAAGTGACAAATCTGACTTACATATTTCTCCCATTCACTGCAGATCATAATCATATTTTTTCCATTTATAGAAAAATTACAGCTTTTATGTTTTATGTTTAATAAAATCAGGATTGAGAGGAGGAAAAGTTGTCTGAATTATTTTTATTCTGTGACTATTTATACTATTTTCTTGAAAATACATGTGAACAGTAGAGAATGGTTTCTAGACTGTATGGATGGTCATAGCAAAATGCATTTTCCTGAAAATAGTTGCTCCTGAATCTGTTAAAGGAAACAAGAAAAGGTGCAAAGAACTTCTTCTATGCACGATGTCTATTCCTATGCCACTTATGCTAGCATAAACACACTCCATTATCCTCACAAACCCTTTAGAGTTTGGAATCATTGAGTCAAAAATCTCATCAGTATGACTTTCGAGATTGTGTGACTATAATACCTCAGATTTCTAGGAGTGGGAACGTTGCTGACCAAGTCTCCATTGCCCAGAGCCCAGAGACCTTTTTCTATTTATTTTTAATTGGAGGATAATTGCTTTACCATGCTGTGTTGGTTTCTGCCATACAACATGAATCACGATAGTTATATATATATATATATATATATATATATATATATATATGTCCCTTTTCTCTTGAACCTTCCTTCCACACCCCACCCTACCCCACCCCTCTAGGTTGTCACAGAACACAGGTTGAGTCTAACTAACACTGTTTTAAAAGCAGGTCCTTTGCTTAGTCTAAAGGGGAGAGAGAGTGTATTGTTTAACTGCTAATTCTGAAGGGGGTGACAAGACCCAGGTTCTATTTCAAAAAAGAATGAACATATAAGCCTTGTCTTAAAAATGATGAACTATTAATATAATCAAACCTATTCCAAAGGCAAGAATTGTCCCAGTTGTCTGTTATCTCTCAAAGATAAAGACTACCCCCCCTCCTCGATCTTGATGAGAGGGGCATGTTCCCAAAGTTTCTCAAGTCAGTAACACTAAAACTGTGAAAATATTTAGGAAACATGCTTAATGTCCCCCTCAGCAATGCCCCCAACCTGCTAGAATCGGTAGAAATATTCTTAACGTTGGTTAAGTGTAGATGTTTTTCATGTGGACAGAAAATGTTGCAACAATAAAAGCTTAGAAATTCTTTTGAGGAAAATTTTCGTTAGAATCCTTTTTAGTATAAACCCCTTTGCCCTCTTGATAAAACATGTGACCTCATATAATGTCATGGGAAAAATTATTTTTATATTTAGTTTGGCCATGCCTCTAAACCTCTAAACCTCTCACATTTACAGTAGCTTTTTATACTTACAGGGTAAAGTAGATAGACATCGAGTTTCACATGTCTAGAGATTTGCCAATAAAATGCTAATAGCCAACCATTAGTAATACCTCACCAATCTCACAACTCCTTTTTTAATTCCTTTCTTCATATATGTATGAAAAAGAAATAGAAGTAATCTTTAAAGTATGCACATAAGTGTGCCTGTGTGTCTCTCTCTCCATATATAGATAGATTGATATAGATAGGTAGATACAGTCTCTCTAGTAAAATTCTTCCATGTAAGTTTCACCCTCCCCATATGTATATGTACTTCTGTGTTGTGAAAACCATACACAGGTATATATATGTACACACTTCAAAGATTATTTTTATTTCTTTTGTAAATTTCTCCCTTAGAGGCACGCATTTTAAAATCTTTTGTCTCGGGTGAAAGTGTCTTTGGGACCAAGACCTTTCCCTGCCCCATTTCAACTAGTCAGAGCTGAGGCTGGTGCAGTAATGAAATGTCCAGCTGTCCTTTAATTAACCAAAATGAGGAAAATGGAATGTTTTGATGAGAGAACCAGGATTGTGTGCGGGGTAATGGGAAGACTATATGTTTCTGAGCCTTCCTGAATATGACGGAGCCATGGGGTGCAGGAAAGCGATGAGGCTTGTTTATGCTCCAGTAGGGGGAGCTTTCTTTTCCCTCCTGTACAAACAGCATGGTGCATGTGTTTAAATATGCCATCCTAAAATGCAGACTTTTCATTTTCATTTTGCAAGTGGGAAATTTCGCCATGTGATGGGCACATTACTCTTCTTAGCGACACATTTTGTGCAAACTCATTTGGGAAAGAATAGGAAATTTAGAATACTGCCTTCATATTTCTTCTGGAAATGTTAGCCTGAATCCATTATTTCCAAACCTGATGAGGATTACAGTTCATTTGTATTTCACAGCAACCCATATTGTATTCTGTTTTGTGAAGTAAATAAGAGATGATACCATTCTAATAGTGCCTGTGTTTTGTTTTCCATATGAATAGTCCTATTCTGGGGGCAAGAGGGAAGGAAAAGGAAGCAGGGACTGGAGTACTTGATTTAGCCTTCTCTAGATGGAATATGTTATTTTGACAAAGAAGTGCCCTGAATTATTTTATAAATAATCTAAACTGGAGGAGGTGGAATATAAACTCACTTAGGTCACTGAGTACATCCATATTCAAACGACAATATAAAAAGCACTGTTCGGTAACACCCAAATCTATATCTCTTATTTAACAAGTTTAAAATACTCATGGACTAACCTGATTTGACAGCAGTGTAGGTGGATGCTTTTGCCAATGAAGAAAATTCTTTACATACAAAATAATTTCCCACCACCATTTCACTGTGCCTGAAATGCCATGATTAGAAAATCAATTACTCTGGCTAAGGCAAGAAAGGCAAATAATCTTACCTCTTATACTAAATACAGTTAATTTTTAGTGATTAGATGGTTGTGTTAAGGAGGATATTAAAGCAATATCTTAAAGAGAATGACTTCTGTGATCCAAAAGTGATGTATGGCATAGACATTTTTTTATATACTTTTATTTTGTATTGAGGTATAGCCATTCACATACAATGTTGTGATAGTTTCAGGTGGGAAAGCAGAGGGACTTAGCCATACATATACACGTATCCATTCTCCCCCAAGCTCCGTCACATCCAGGCTGCCACATAAAACTGAGCAGAGTTCCCTGTGCTATACAGTAGGACCTTGTTGGTTATCCATTTTAAATATAGCAGTGTGTATATGTTGATCCCAAACTCCCTAACTATTCCTTCTTCCCATTCTTCCCCCGACAACATAAGTCCATTCTGTAAGTCTATGAATCTGTTTCTGCTTTGTAGATAAGTTCATTTGTATCATTTCTTTTTAGATTCTGCATATGAGATGTCATATGATGGCATTATTTTTTAAAAAGAACCTAAGTAGGCCTGTCACAAGTTTTCTGTTTCTGGACTATGGTATTGGATTAACAAAAGTTAATTATTTGAATGCAAATATCATATAAGGTTTATGCATTAAGGAAATATAATGAACAAATATCTGTTTATCAGGCAGGATAGCACACATCTTAGTATACCTCCAAGAGAACACAGCAAAGAAAGAAAATTTTGGAAGAGTCAGGAGAGAGGAAGAGTATATGATAAAGAATTAAGAACTCAAGAGAAGTCCTAGAAGCATAAGAGCCCCGCCCCCCCAAAAAAAGCCTTGACTCAAAATGAGTTAGATGAGAAAGCCACGTTTTACTGAACAGTTTATTACTAAGACTAACTCTGTTTTACCCACTAAGTCCTCCCCACCCCCCTCGCTTTGATATAAGGTATGACTAAGCCTGGTAGGCTGTAGTCCATGGGGTCCTTACGAGTTGGACACGACTGAGCGACTTCACTTTCACGCACTGGAGAAGGAAATGGCAACCCACTCCAGTGTTCTTGCCTGGAGAATCCCAGGGATGGGGGAGCCTGGTGGGCTGCCGTCTATGGAGTCGCACAGAGTCGGACACAACTGAAGTGACTTAGCAGCAGCAGCAGAAACTAGTTTGGTTGACTCTTGTTCATTATGTAAACCATACATTGAGTTGACTCTCACTGAAATAACAGGAAGTCCAAAATAATCTTCCCTACAAAAAATGTCCCATCCCATCTCATGACTTCAGCTGATGACTGTAGACACTGTCTTTCTGTCTATAACTATCATTTAACTGTGGATAGAACAAACACCCTAATTAAGAAATAAAAACAAGTCACCTGAAATACAGAAAAACTAAAATGATATATCTAATCAGTGTTCCCACTTTACTTTCACTTTGTTTGGGCTCAGGTTGATGAGACTTGGGGCTTCCCTGGTGGCTCAGAGGATAAAGCGTCTGCCTGTAGTGCAGGAGACCTGGGTTCAATCCCTGGGTCAGGAAGATCCCCTGGAGAAGGAAAGGACAACCCACTCCAGTACTCTTGCCTAGAAAATGCCATGGGCGGAGGAGCCTGCTAGGCTACAGTCCGTGGGATCACAAAGAGTTTCACAGGACTGAGCAACTTCTAATTTTTTGACTAACCTTGAAAAAGCTTGATGAAACTGCCATCTGTGCAAGACCTCAATGTTCAATTTAAGTTGTGTGTTGACTTTAAATAAACGTACTATCTGTCCATTTCTTATACCGCTAAAATAAAACCCCCTTCATTGGGGATTATGATGAAATGTGGATTTTTCAATTTATTGACATATTTGGTCTCCCACCATGCAGTAGCTCAAAAATTTAGCATCTTTAAAGAAACAAAAGAGTAAGTAGAAAATACAAGTAAATCAGTTAGAATTCTTTGATTTCAAGGAGTAGCAAACCAATTCTAATTGATTTAAATACATTTTTCATGCAACTAGAACATTCAGAAAATAATCCAGACTCAATCATGACTAAAATTGGTTGCTTAAACAGCCTCATCAGGACCTAGATTCTGGATCCCTCAGCTCTGCTCAGGCTTCACATGGTGGCAAAAATGGTTGCAAAATCTCTTGGTCAACGTGGTCCCCTGGAATCTTTTTCCTCAACAGGCTCGAGTACTAATGATCAAAATTGACTCATTAACCAATATTCCTGAATCAGCCACTGTGGCTAAGAAAATCACACGGGGAGATTGGCTTAGACCAATGTCATGTGATCCATACTTGGAGGTAGGGAAAGAGGCCCACCCAGAGCATTTGAACTGGCATAAAGAAGTCAGATGTTCCCCTGAGGAAATTTGGTGTACAAGGTCCAGAAGTAAGATGCTCTGTTCAATGAGTAGATGAACTTTTGCTGTTAAGACAGTGGATGTTATACCATGGAGACTGGTGTGTGGAAGATACACTCATGGAATGCACATATCTTCAAGCAGTCTTCAAACACACTTAAAAACTCTTTGGGTAAATCCATTTCACAGGGTTTGGGAGCTTTTTTAAACATGCAGTAATTGCTTTGGGATGATGTACACAAACATTGCTGTAATTGACAGGTTCAGGAAAGGGGTAATTCCATCCTAGTTAAAATGGTTAGCTTGCTCCAGCACAAGCAAGGGCCCTAACATGTTCCCAGCTTTTAATTAATCTATAGTCTGGACTGTTCTAGGAGAAAAACTTATATGTTTTCAATGTATTTTAGGTTACCAACATTGAAAAGAAAATAATAAGCACATGATCATATACAAGCATGGACCAAGATGTATAAAATTACAACATAGAGTATTAAAAAGAAGAGACTTAACCTTGAACAGGCATAGGTAAATGTTGAGAGAGTCAGAATAATGGTGTAGAACTATGTACCCCAGAACTAGGTTAAGGTGTGATAACATACAGTTCAGCAAAGGGTCTGAAACCATAATATGAAGAACTTTGATGACTCCAGGATATTTAGAAATCCTCAGTGACTCTCTAGACATAGTGGGAGATGGATTTTTTGGTTGATATTTTTTTCACTGTTGGTGGCATCTGTGCAGTAGAAGATGCCTTCATACAAGAAGAGAAAACTGTTTTTTTTTGTTGTATCACAGACACATGACAAAGTGTTCAAATATAATGCAAATAATTACAAACTGATGTATCCAGCAGTCTAAAAATTGAATAAATTAGGTTTTACACATGGGCAACCCTTGCTGGAAAAACTACAAGTCAGAATCCTTCTATTTGAATCTATTTTATTTTGTTAATAGATGAACTAATATGATAGGCATTTAATTGTATAATGTATTAGCCATTTTCCTTTGACATATCATTAACTTTAAATAATATTAATATTTTACATTTCATCATATACAATATAAAGTTCGTATGTTTTCCAGCCAAACAGAAAATGTGCATTGATAGTAAATCTCTTGAAAGTGGGTTTTAAGATGCTCAGTATGCAAAACCTGTTCCATTTATACTGTTTGATCAAAAATATTCAAAATGCCACAACATAATAAGGCAAATGCTATAAGATGACAATGATGACAAAACTGTATTATTTTTTAATCAAATACAATGTATTGCATATTTAGGCATAATTTTGTAAATTGAATATTTAAGAGAGCATTTAAACTGTGATAGGAGGCATATAAGTACATGGTCTTCTCAGGGATGGTTAAATCAGAGGGTGGGAAGTTGCCATTCATATTGGCTATTGAATAGGCAACTAATTCAAACATAAGTTTGCTAAAAGAGGATTTGTAGCTGATTCACATCATGGACACTAACTATCTTGGCAAAAATGAATCTATTTGAATTTGACCTATCATGGTTTTCTCTCCTTGAGGAAAAAAAGTTATTTAGTTGAGTTAGGGCATAGTACTTCTAGTCTCTGTGTGTGTCAGTTTGATCCTTTATATTCTGTAGATATAGACTGTCCTTAATTCAGATCCATGTTCTCAGAAATGTGTGCCTATGATTATGAGGGGAACTAACCCAGAAAGAATAAGCAGCGCAACCCAGATCCATCCAATTTCCAGAAAAACTGCCCAAAAGATATGCCTCAGATGGAGGAAATTAGCTAAATATTTTGTCAAGAGAGGCCAGTGTTCAAAGGCAACTTTTAAAATTGAGAATGAAGCATATTTTTGTTGTTGTTGTTAATAAATATTTTGGAGGGACACACCTTTAAGAGAGCAACAGTTCCAGGCTTTACCCAGCTCTTCCCACACAAACCTCTCCCTCTATTACCAGCAACGGAATAGCATTTGTTTGTTATATTAAGGACGAACACTAGGAGATGAGAAAAGGCTTTTTATTTCGAATCTTGCCCTAGTTTTTCAATGATATGGATACAGAGCCAATTGAAGACTAGGTTGATGGCATATTCCAAAGTTAGAGGAGAAACTCAAGCAATATTTTCAGTTTTATATTTAATTAGTAGACTCAATTAGGGGGCCAAAGATAGGTGAAAATAACTTGTCTCATCTCAGAGTATTCAGAGATTTGTGCTATCACAATTAAATAGAAAATGAAAAGACAAAATTTAAATGTACATTTACTGTATCTATTAGTGTAAAATCCAGATAAATTCCTTCAGAGTTCACCACATTCTCCAGAAGCTGACCACATCCTGCTATTTTCAACCCATACCCAATCTTATGCTCTTGCAAATGAATACAATCATTATAGGAAGAAAATGCTATATTTGCTTCTCCCTCTATGACTTGCTTTTCTGGATCTTTTTTTTTCCCTGAAATTCCCTTGCTTAGACCATGTTTCAAAATTCATCTCAATTACCAAATTCCTTTGATGAATTAATCTTATTTCCTTATTTTTCCTCTTTTTACATGTTTTTTTTATTTTGATATTATTTTATAATAATCAATGCCTTAGATTGCTCTATTTCTTAGGGGTTTTATTACATTAGTACATAATACTAATTCATATATGTATATTTCTCTTTACACTAATTCTGCAGTTGACTTGTATCCCCAACCAAAAACATCTTGATCCTTAGGAGTAGCATCATATCTTATTCTGTATTTTTACTCTTAAAGTGCCCAGAAGAGTACTTGTGACATAATATGTGCTTAATAGTGATGATGAGACTGATAACTCATGTTTATCAAGCCCTTACTATGTGCTAGGTATTGTATGTGCTAAGTGTTTGGTTAGCATTTTCTTACTGATCATTTCAATAATCCTATGTAGCAACTACTAGTATCACATCCGTCTTCAGACTGAGGTATAGAGAGATAAGGAATTTGACAAAGGACATGAGTCATACACATACATTCTTAACAGAGTTCTTGTTTTCAAGCATAGATGTTTAACTAATTAGCTCCACAAAAAGCCGGAAGATGCAGGAGCCAAGCAACATCTATCCTGATACACTATAACATGTGTTAGACAAGCTTCAATTTTTTATAGCATCACTTTATGCAGAACTGGGTTAATGGTGTCAAAGCAGCAATTTTCTATGCCTGCTTGTGCATCACTGTGAACATGCACACACTTTAGTCCTTCCCAGAATAGGCTTCCACTCCAGAGCCCCACAAATGCTTGCAAATTCCTGTTCATCCTTCAAAATCCAGCTAAAATCACATCTCTGAAACTGTCCTCGGGTCCCTCAGGCACAGACAACCTCACCCTTCCTCCTCTTGACTTTCTCCATTATACCCATGCTTTTTTCATAGCACTCAGTATTTTCACTGGTAGAGCCTGAATTTCATTAGGGCAAGTATTGCTCCTCACCTTTGCCTCCACTACTTGGCATAAGGACTAGTGCAGAAGTGATAGAAATAAATGAGTCTTAACTGACTTACTACACAAAAGAAAAAACAGTGCAGTTTATTTATGCATGAAATTAGCTGCTCCAATTCTAGAAATGGCATATTCTGAGCTCCCCTGGCAGCTCCCCTAACTTCAGATTCTCAGAATCTATGGAAGAGCAAAATCTTACCTTCAAAGACAGTTTCTTAAAACCTTCCAAAGATTGGGGCTTCTCTCACAAATCACCTTATTGGTGGGGAGGGGATTGGAAAAGATGGGAACAGGGCCGTTTCTTTCTCTGAAAGACCTGAAATGAGATGAGATGAGATGAGATTACTCATTTAAAGACTCTGGAAAATGATAACTGCAGTTTATGATGCAGTTGTATTCTTGCTTCTGAAGGCTGAGCAGTCTTATTTGAGTCTAATATTGGACATGAGATCAAGATGTGCACATCTTTTACATTAATAAGACTTTATATTTCAAACCCTCATATCTTGCGTCTCTGTGTTTGGCAGCTGGTGTCCTGCAAGGCAATGGCCAGTGAGAGGCATGATTGCGCTAAATCGGAAGCATGAGGCAAAGGGGTGTGTTTTTACTAGGGGGGGCAGGGAAGGAAATATGAGGGTAGTGGGTTAGAAGAAATCATCCACAGATGCTGATCTGTGTCTGTTAGTGGATGGGATTTTCGAATTGTGTTAATTCCTGTTTCTGTGACAATTCATCAAAAATTGAGGGCAACCCATCTGAAAATTACCCATGGTTTCACTTCTAAACTAGATGCAGACTCTATGCCTTTGATTATTAAAATTATTCAACTCACTCAGTAGAGCAGAGAGGAGGGGCATAGGTAAATACTAAGCCAACTGTTATTCTGTAAGAGATTCATTACAGAAGCACAAGTCGGCAAAGCAAACTCCATCACTTTTTAACAAGTCTTCCCTAAACACCCAGCAGCAACTGAGGAGTGAGCCAAAGTGAGAATTTGGAAATTCATTTCCCTCCTTCAGAAATGTCTGTGTGAGTGAGGGGGCAGTCACACTGAAAGATGTGGAGACAAACTTTTCTCTGCTTTTATTAAGCATTTTTAGATGAATTGTGGAAGGCAACTCGTCAGATGTCTACAGGGTTCTCTCTACTTCACAAAACTTCACCAATGTCATATCTTACTCTATATTGAATCTGAAAAAAGTGATACAAATGAACTGATATAAAGCAGAAACATACCCACCACAGACATAGAAAACAAACTTAAGGTTACCAAACAAGAAAATGGAGGAAGAAGGATAAATTAGGAGTTTGGGAATTAACATATACACAGTAGTATATACAAAATAGATAACCAACAAGGGCCTACTATATAGCGAAGGGAACTATACTCAATATTTTGTAATAACATGAAAAGAGGAAAAAAGAAAAAGAATCTGAAAAATATGGATATAAAGGAAAAGAATGTGAAAAAATAGATATTAAGTATATATAACTGAATCACTTTTCTGAAACAAGCACAACATTGTAAATCAACTATACTTCAATTAAAAAAACATAAAGGTGAAAAAAAGTAATATAAAATACATCTCTAACCTGCTTTCCAATGAGTGAGAAGGTCTCAGTGCTTCAGAAACTTGTTACGGGTAACACCTACTTGACGTTCATTTAGCAAAAGCAAAACTTCGAAAGCTCCTTTCCTTTCATTCTGTCAAACACTGACTGAGGTCATGTGCCAACTTTCTCTTCAGGAAGAGGAGAGAACTCAGATGGTAGGTGTGTGGCAGGGAGGAGGAGTTGGATGTGTGTTAGCCGTATCCACTGTAAGAAATTTTTTTCTTCCATCAGTCCCACGTAGAGACCAGAGTGAATTCCTGATGCTCTGAGGGCACATGACCAGCACTGTAAAGAGACAGGACTTAAATGTAAGAGAGATGGCAAGAGAAGCGGGCTGCTGATCCACATAGAAGCATGTCAAAGATTATTTAAGTGGCCAGTAATATAAACATCATGCTACTTTAAACTGAACAGTTTATCACATAAATATAATTGTCTTCTTTTAGAAGAATAATAAAAGCTAAATCCATGTGTTACTTATTATCTAAAATTGTTTCTGCAAGATGTATTAGTCCCATAGAAGAAGCAGTTCTTCCACCAGAGGAGGACAACAGCAGTTTTATTATTTTACATTGTCATTTGTTTAATTTGTTTGTTCCCAGTAGTAGTTTCATAGATTTTTATGAACTGTTACTTTTATAGAAAGTCAAGTTATTCATGATTGATATTACTTGCATTCATTTTTAAAAAATAAGTCAGAAAGGTAGATGGCATGGATTTACTTAACAGAATCTATTTAAAACAATGTTTCTGAATTCTTAGACAAATCGAAAATTAATGTAGGGAGTTAGGTTCTGTCAGGGATATTTCTAAGATTTTGTCTGAGTTTATTTAAACATGGAGATCAAGTTAAAGCTCAGACTGGAAGACCTCTTGTGAGCAAGGATAAACTAGCAATTCTTATATTTAGAAATAATTCTGAATAAAATTTCTCCAAGAATTTTTTTTTGTCCTGGTTACTGCAAAATACTACTTTTATTTACTTATAGTTAAATGTCTACTACTAATTTTTAAGCATTTTATTGGTTGAGAAAACTAGTTTCTCCCATCATTTCTCAGAGTTTCAACTAAATCTTATCTTTTGCCTGCATTGAGATGCTTCTAGGTAAATTTGAAATTTTAAAATTGAAGCATTATAGTTTGTATTCTCCATTAACTAATAGATTAAATAAATGCAATATGAGAAAATATCACCCAAGATTTACCATTCTTATTTTTTCAAACTGCTAAAGATGCCTTCTATTGAAGTCAGATATTTGGAAAGAAATGTCATGAAAGTAAATATCCAAAAGAATTTGAGTAAAATTATTCCAACAGTGTAGACACAAGGCAGGACAGAAAATCAGTAAATTCCAAGTCTTCTGGGAATCAAAGTATGTGAACGTTCACAATCTATTTATTTGTAGTATTCTGGTAAATTAAAAACCCTAGAAGAGAATAGCAACATTATTGCAACATAATCTAGATAATTAGAGCATTAAAAATCTGACAGTATAGATATATATTATATTTTCTGAAGCCAATTGAAATCAAACTGTAATTCAGCAAAGCAATTTTTATGAATGTAAATAATTTGTCACACATCTTTTATTCTCAGTTGCAAAATTTAAAATCTAAATACCTGAAAAATTCTGAAAATGAAATATGACCATATCAGAACAACTGACAGTGAAATCTGTAATTCTAAATGTACGTGCGTGCTCAATCATGTCCGACTTTTTGCAACCCCATGGACTGTAGCCAACCAGGCTTTTCTGTCCATGGGATTTCCCAGGCAAGAATACTGGAGTGAGTTGCCATTTTCTTCTCCAGGAGATCTTACCAACCCAGGGATTGAACCCGTGTCTCCTACACTGCAAGCAGATTCTTTACTTACTGAACCATTGGGGAAGACAATTCTAAATAGTCCCAAATAATTTGTATTCGGCTTTGGAATCCCTTGCAAATATCTTTGTGTTTTACTTTTTGCTATGAAACTAATTTTACATTTCCTAAGCATATTGATAAAAGCATAGAGAGATGGATTAGAAACATTCTGTGTGTTAAGAAATCATCTTGAGACTTAAAATATCCTTTCTAAATTTAGAGAAATGCAAGATAAATCCTATAAGAAGTTCATAGTTCCCTAGACTAAAACTAAAAGAATGTAGAGATTTGCTTAAGCCTGTAACTTTTCTTTATAATTCTATATTGACTGAATGTAGAGTGATAAAATCACCTCAACTCTGACCTTAAGCAGTTATATTGTTGTTTGTTGAAAGAATATTTTAGAATTTTTTGTATTAAAATATTAACTGTGACAGAAATTCAAACAGTACAAAAATACACGAAGAAAAAGAAAAAATGTCATGTAGTCATTTCATAAATAAGCACATAATAAAATATACACATGTATAATTATGTTAATAGTCAGTGAATAGCATTCAAGATGACTCTTGATATAGTGATATAGACAGAGATGGATAGTAAGATAGATAAAAATGGGACTCTGCCATAGTTACTTTTTAGTAAAATGTTTTATGTTTAGTTTTACTTGAATTTTAAGAAGAAAAAGAAATTTAAATGAGTTTGAAATGAATGGCTAAACTTCAAATAAATGTTTATTTGACCCAAGAGTGATTAGCTCCTTAAAGATAACTTAACCCTGAGTAAAATGTTAAGATTTTGAAGTGAAAAGAATTATTTCCATTTAGAGTAAAATTTTTGCTATTCAAAAGATTTGGAAGGTGTTCTTCCTTCCAGATGATCTTCAATTTATTTAGGATTTTATTATTGACAAGGGTAACATTCACATTTGTAATCATCATTCCCAGTGTTGTTTAGACTTAGTTCTATGCTACAAAAGGAAAAAATGCTCACATCTAGTCATTTTATCAAGTTTTCTTTATTCTCAAGGACTTCATTTAAACTTTCTGTTTATTACATTTTGTTATCCAGTTGCATTTCCAATAAAGGAGCATGAGTAGGTTACTCTCAAGTTACTGAATGAATTTTTCTGAATTTTGCAAACCTTTTCATTAGGCACTGAGCATTGCTATGAAGTATTCTAACACCAATCTTTTTTTCCCCCCTCTCTCTCTTAATATGAATTACCTGTGCTGTGTGGAAAACCATATGTCTTTTTATTTATCCTTAGACCTACTAGGATATGTACCAATTTTTCCTGAAACTAAGTATATTTTTCCAGTAAGCAAATTTAAGTGTTTCTCTAGTTCAAAAAATTTTCTTCTATTTCATCTTTAATTGTTTATTTCTGTTCCGTTTGTTCTTTGATCTTAAAGAGCACTAGTTTTGTCTTTGTATTATAATCACCTTTATTCATACACATAAAATTATTCAGGCATGTTTTATGTGTTTAACCTTTTCATTTTGTTTAATTTCTTCTAGTCTATATCTTATCCTGTATTTTCAATTATATATGCATTCAAGTTTTCTTCTACTTTGACATTTTTACATTGTTTTTTTTTTTATTTCACTTATTTCCTGAGCTTGATCAACTTGTTTTTCTCCCTTTGAATATGTATAGCTCTTTTTAAAAATTAAAAATATTTTTAAATTTCTGATAAATTTTATTGATATTTTTTCAAGTGTAGATAACTATTTGCCTGAACTATCCAGGTTTCTTGAATAATTTCTCTTATGATTTATATTCCCCTGTCTTTTTATTCTTATCTAAACAGTGATACCTTGGTACTTTTGTAATCCTTACTTATTTTTTCTGATTACTACTAATCCTTGAATTGGGCAATTTAATCTTTCTCTCTGTCTCTCAGTAACACGGCTCTGTTTGTTGGAACCTGGAAATTTCTGTCTCATCTCCCTCCGTGCAGTTTCCTCTTCGGAACTCTTCCTCAGCTAAGTAACTCGGGAATAAACAATAAAATGATTTTGCTTCCATGCTACCTTCCTTGACTTTCTGTGGCATAAATTTCTAGGATATTTGCCTACTCACAGGCCGCACCCATTCCATTCCCAGACCTGGTATTCTGTTGGATCATCAGATATCACACTCTAAACGATGACACTTGGAAGGAAACCCCTTTTCTCTTCATTTCTGGAGTTTGTGTTGGCTCTTATTAATTGTTTCTGTCCTCGTATTGGTACAGATTCCATAGCAGTTCATAGGACACATGACTGTGTGTAGTGTGAAGCTCTGGCTACTTTTTTTGTTGTATTGAATGAAGATTGGAGGGATTTTGCTGTTAGTGGTGTTGCAGTTCTCTATGGTTTTTTTTCATTCTTTATTGCTTTTGGTATGTTTTCAAAGCACTCAATCTAGATGCTTTTTAAATGAAATAATCTAAGACCTAAGTTCCTCTGGACTTTTGAAGTTTGTGTCATTGTGTTTTGATCTTTACTCAAATATTCCTAGAAAAATCTCTTCCCTTCTAATGAATTAATTTAAACAAGTCAAATATACTACTCCTTCCCAAATGCCTCTTACTTTAGTTGATCTTATCCTTCCCAAAATAAAGGGCAAAGGCCTCCCTTTCTTTCATCTTTCCTCTTTCATAACAATTTCTATAGTACCAGTCCTCCGTCTGAACTGTTTGGAGACATGTGGACACCACTGGTGGGATAATAATTTTATGCTATGGTCAAACTTATCATTTGACCTCCAAAGAACACCAATCATTTGTCACTTCTTTAAACTGATATAAATATTTAGTAAGCATTTCTTAATGGCAAACTCTAGTACTGGGGTTTGGAGTCTATTAGAAAATAAAGTCTAATAGAAAGTCTATTAGAAAAAGTATAATAGAAAAGAAGTCTATTGTTGCCAGTACCTCATCTTGTAGACCCCATTCAGTGCATCAAAAACCTTTCTCTTAACTGGGCTTAACTTCCTTAGAAAACAGTTTAACACTATTTTGGTTTTACTCAAGCATAACCACCTAGAATTTTAGCTCCTATCCTGCTTGTCAAACAGCTTATCAAAGAACTATATACAGTTTTCCTCCTAAGAGAAGTTCTAATACTATAAATTTTCCCTGCTCATTACATTTGAAGTGACCTTTTAGAGTCCTTTTAGATAAGTGATCTGGGGCACCAGTGGTACCCTCTAGGCAGGCCCTCCATCTGGCTTTCTACCCTTTATCACATTCTAGAACAGTGATCTCAATTGCTTTAAGTACTCATGTTTTCGAGTTATTTATCTTCTAAATATATTGGAGAAAAATCAAGGTTTCCATTTTTAAAAAAATAACACTCTCATTGCATTCCAGTTTGCTTTTATGAACAGAAGAGAAAAAGTATGGATATCTAATTAGTTAAGTTAGACTGTGTCCCTCCTGGGCATACTCATCAGAAATTCTCCCACAAAGAAATACCACCTGTACTATGTTGAAAATTAAATGATTCTAGAATCTTTTATTTTCTGCTCAGTTTAATATATTTCCTCCCTGGCTTGGACATGTTCCCGATACTCTATAGTAAATTTATATTCATGTTTGACCTCCCCAACCATCTGCTGTCTCCCATGGTCTTTTTTACCTACTTCCTGAGTTAAGAGTTTAAAAAGGTCTTAGGGTCCCTTTTGCTGGTTCCTCATCTGTATTAATATTTCATCTATTGAACTAGGCTGGAGAAGGTTCAACTTTAGACCCTTTTCTCTACTCACTCCTTCTTCAGAGAACTTGCATAGTTCAGCTGTCACCTGCAATCAAATTATTCTCAAACCTTTATTTCTATACCTTAATTCCTGCCTTTCAGCATGTTATTAGAAGTGTGGTTTTTATTGCCTAAAAATATGTCTCCACTTAAGTGGTCACTAATCACTGGAATGATAGAGAAATTTAATCTCTGTTCTAAGAAATCTACTTTCTCTGTGTATGCTCTACTGCCTACAAAATTTGACTGCTCTTACTAAACTAGGATGACAGGTTTGAGTCATTTCCAGTATTTGCTTTTTTACTTTCTCAAAACTACCATATCTTTAACAGTATTTCTTGAACACTTATTATATACCACCATTGCATGGCGTGATTTACAAATATTATCTCATTTAATAAACTTAGAGCCCAAAGAAGTAGTAGACATTACTGTCTCAATTGTGCTGATAAGGAAACACAGCTAGTAAGGTTAATTTGCCTATGGGCACAGAGCTAATAGGTGACAGAGTCAAGATTCAAACCTAGGATTAATATGAATCTAATGTCAATATACTTTCAGACACTGTGTCAAGATGCATAGTGTTATCTTAAATTCTACCTCACTCTAGGTATAGGGTAAGCTTCTTGAGTCTGCAGTCACTCTTCTTTTACAAACATGAATTCATTGGCCTATATGTCCCAGGTACAAAACAACAGAGTGTAAATATAAGATGTGGCCCTAGCTCAGCAGACTTTTGAGGCTAGTGAAAAAGTGAGACTAAAACTTGGTGGGGGTGGGCATTTTTTATGAGTTGGTGAGTAGTATTGTTGCAGTTTCAAACATTTAGCTCTTAGTAGTTAATCTGTATATATTTTCTCTCCCTTGATTCAATACTTGTTGCAGATGATAGTCTCATTTGGGGAACTTCACTGAAAAATGGAAAGCAAAGTCAGGTGGATTGGAAAAGAGGATGCTCTGAACAGACAGAAGTTTGTAGGGCATGATTAGTAGTAGCAAAAAAATAATAAAGTAATTGTGAACAGTGAAGTGGGCAAGTTCTCATTTTGAAGTGGACAAGTACGCAGGAGCTATTTTTTCACAAAAATTAGGCATCCAATTCAGGACTTCTCCTGATGATGACCTATGTGAATTTAGGATATCATGCACTCAGGAGCCTGAAAAAGATTCTTCTTGTAAATTTCCAGAAGTATCCATTTGGTGTACCATGCCCACCTTACTGTTCACAAATACTTTGTTAATTATTTTTGTTACTTATCCTTTCCTCGCAACTCTTCTGTCCAGAGAATCTTCCTCCGCAATCCACTTGGCTTTGCTTTCCATTTTTCAGTAAAGTTTCCAAAACACATTCATTAAATCATAAAATTAGATTGTGACAATCAGCACGTGTCATTTCTAAGCACGAAATAATTTGTACTTTAAAATGTGAGTTCTGGAGTCACATGGCCTAGGATGAATTCAAGCCTTGCTCTGTGAAACTGGCGCAGCCTTGAAAAGTTAGAATATCTTAGGACTTTGCTTCTTCAACTATAACACAAAATTAGTAATCCTACCTTGTGAAGTTCCAACTTCAAATACAAGTGAGATAAATGGTTATTATTATTATTTTCTTACTATTCTGCAAATATTGCTGGGATAAAATTTCTCGTAACTCTCTTTTTAGAAGGATTCATGTTTGAAGAAACTTTCTTTTACTGCTTTACTTTGCCCCATAAAGCAGCATAGCCCATTTCTCTGTTTCAGATATTTATTTATTATAGTCAGTATTTCCTGGATGAAATGCTCTTTCTGAATGATTAATAGTCAAACACCATTTAACAACTCCTTTTAATTTTTTGAATGTCAATCCTTTTGTATCCTAGTGGAGTATATGAAAAGATTTGCCTATAAAAAATTCATTTTAAAATTTTACTCAGATAATTAGATGAACTATGTTTTTCTAGATATTTATTACTTTGTGTGTGTTTAACTTCACAACTCAGTAAGAAATTATAGTATCATTTTGGAAAATCTCCAGTCACACTCTGATCTTTGCCTATGATGTATCTGGTTTTATTTAACCAAAATGGGGGAATTGAATACTTGTAGATTTTCCTGCTATTCTTCGTTGACTATTTGACTTTTGTTGTGTCATTCTGTAAGAAATCTTGACAAGTTAAATTTATCCACACAGAAACCTGTAGTTAGGAGACCTGTGAGACGACTATAATTTCCTTCCCATTAGTTTCAATGAATTCCATGCACGTGAAATAAAACATGGAGAGTGGAGTCTGGAGCCCCACATTTCCCGTTGTGCAGGTATATTGAGGCGAGAGATATAGTCCAGGTCCCCTTACGTTGTTCCTCTGCTGCACATTACCCTTAATCCTCCTTTGAGCAAATACAGACTAAAGCAGCAAGCCAAGAATTGGAGACTTAACTCTTTAAACACAATAGGTCTATGGACATGTAGCTCACTCTTTGCACAAAATCTGTGAAATGGTTAATATATACATGTGAGTGTCTATTGTAGCCAATGTGAACCAGAAGAATTGAGCTAGAGCCAGCATTTATTTAAGCATCATTTTTGCCATCTGGATTCTTTTGTGAGGCAAGAAACATTTGAAGGGAATTGCCTTTGTTCACAAAGGTGATTTGACTTTCCTCCCTATTTGTATGTTAATCATCCCTAAGGTGCCATTGTTCAAAGTTCCATAATGAGGCATTTTTTTTTCCTACTGTTTTGAGACTTTAGGTAGCTTAGAGATCTTGAGTAGGATGTGGGAAGGTATAGCAAAAATTCTGTGGACAAAGCACATTGGCCTAAGTATGTAAAAATCAACTAAACAAATTAATCCAGATGAGAAACGATGTAACCAGTCACTGAGGGAAGGTTCTTTTCTAAATCACACGCCATATGATATGGCAAATCCTTTGAAGATCAAGAATCAAATTCAAAATCTTATTGGCCATGTATTATCAACAGTTCTAGGTCCTGATTCAGTTCATTCTTGGTATGGAAACAGAAGACAAAAGTATTATTATAGTCCAAAAATCATAATTTCTAATCCCCTTTGACCTATGGAAAAGTATAATAATTCAAACACAATCATGAGCAACCATCTGAAAACGTTTTGAAGATTAAAACTTAAGAAGGCTAGTATTCATATCTAGGAATTATACCTTTTATACTTATATTAGAGAAAAGGCTTTTAAATTAGTATGATTTAATTTATTTTGTGACTGTTTTATAAGTTTCAGAACTAGTGGTTATTTTGTGATTACTATAAGATCAGGTAATTTTATCTCATATGAGAGCTCTTTAATAATAAATTAACTCTCTCATCTGAATAAAGGATTTTTGTGATGCCATGGGCAATGAAGCAAAGTTTGTAGGATCCCTAGTCATAGAATACATTATTTTAAAGTATATTAAAATAAAGCTATTTGCAACTTGTTAAAGAAAGTACTTTTACTCTTGTAAAAGAAAGTACAAGAATACTAACTTGTAAAAGAAATATCCACAAGTAAAGCTTTTGGGGGGCTTCCCTGGTGGCTCAGTGGTAAAGAATCTGCCTGCAGTGCAGGAAACATGGGTTTGATCCCTGGGTAGGGAAGATCTCCTAGAAAAGGAAATGGCAACCCACTCCAGTTTTCTTGCCTGGGAAATCCCATGGACAGAGGAGCTTGGCAGGCTACAGTCCACGGGATCGCAGAGCTGGACACGACTTACACACACACCTTTTTTAGATCAACAATAAAGTAATAGATCAACAAATGCAAAACAATATAATGAGTACAAAATATTTTTGTGCTATTCACATACACACTAAAAGAATGATTGGAATGGAAACAAAAATGATCAGTATATAATTCTAAATATTCACCCCAATAGTCTTAATTGGAAATTGATAACTTATTTTACTCTTGAGCAGGAGTGCATGATGTTAAAAAATTAAGAGAAAATTATAAAATCAAAAGGTAAATGTTGAAATACATATATGTGTGTGCATGTGTGTGCGTGTGTGGATGTATTAATCTCATCATTAAAAGGAGGAAAAAAAGAGCCTTTAAAGTTTCCATTATCCATTATGTCAGGTAGCAAATATCTTCTCAACGTAACTCCAGACATTAAATCTGTCGAGAGGAATGCTGTAAAATAAATGTCTGGGATACCTTCATAAACAAAAATCTTATTTCCATAATTCATACAGCTGGCTGGCATTTATTGGCACGTCAGGTGCAATGGGGACATTTCAGGAACATTAACATGTACAGCATCATTTGTCAACAAAGCAACAATGTAAGCAAATCGTTCAGAACTCATACAGATTTACGGCTTTCTCTGCCAGCTGCTAATTACGGTGTGCTCGGCCTATTTGGTATGGTCTTTTTATTGGAAAATGACAAAGGGGTTATAGTATCCAAGTTTGGAATATAGATGTGGCTTTTAGTAATAATATGAGTGTAATATGACCATGTAGCTAGGAGTTGTGATCCAGTTTTGCTGGCCTTATAATTGATCAGCTTTGATTGATGAAGGACAAAGAGAAATTCACAGCCTATTTCATTTCTGATACAAGTAACCTCTAAAACAAAGGGAAAATAGAAGGAAAAATTATCAAAGACTATGTCATAGCAGTCTTACTGTTTTCCCCTATGGAACATGACACGTAATATTTACCTCTCAAAGAAAAGCTGATGCGTTGATTGCTGACGGAGCAAATGTTACAAGAGCCTGTACGTTTCAGAATGCTAGACTGTGCTTTGAACAATCAGGAAGCCCTTCCACAAATATGTTTAAATAATGTTAATATTATGGCATAAGGTGACAAATGTCAGCAGTGTCAAAGTTAACATCTATAATCACCCCCTGCTTAAGTTGTTCAGTTTTAGGAAAAGACACAACTGTGCAAGCAAATGATGGAGTGTCAATTCTACCTTCAAATTCCCTGGATTGTGTCAAGATATATTATAATCCGTAAAATGAATAGTGGTGCTGCCATCAAGCCCAGGATGTAAATCCATGTTTAGAAATAGAAACACCTCCTATTCAACCAAAATATAAAAAGTTAAATTGGCAAATACTTATTCAAACGTTATTTAGGTTTATCCCATCTCCAACCTTATTAAAACCCATTAAATTCCGTGTGAACAGATTTGACATTCAGCAAATCAATTGCTGTCAGAGCAGCTGACTTGACCAGATATTAAAATATTTTAAGCTTTGCTAGAACTGTATCTTCAGAGAAGAAATGTAGTAAGACATTCCTAGGGCTGGTAATATAAGGCCAGCAATGGTTGACTGAATTCAGTGTACATTATACTAAATTAGCATCATCTCATATTCCTGTAAATAAATATTTGAACTTCAAAAAGTGTTTATAGATCAATAGTCCATCTATTTTGCATAATCCTCCAGTGGAGCCTCTTACAGTCTTCCCTTACACATTTGTCACTATGTATTTTGATTGTTGGTGATGTCCTCCTCCACTAGAGTAGAATTCCTTAAAACAGAAAATATACTGTGTTCAATTTGCACCCCCAATCCTTAGCACAGTCTAGAACACAGGACATACCAAATGAAAACTAATCAAAGGGATGAAAGAACATATTCATGCTTGAATATTGGGGAAGCCCGTGATAAGATTCTGAGGAAGCAGAAATTTATCAACATTTGTCCACTAGTCCTTTTCTTCAGGATACCTTCTAAGTCCTCTAAGAGATGTATTTCCTCTGTATTTTCTTCTCATTTTCTTTTCTAAAACCTACTCTCAGAAAAGTATCTGAAACCTGCAAATATTAGGTATTAAGTACAAATAATCCTAAGAGTATTGTCTTTTTCAGGGGAATTTATATTCTAACCAAGATCCAACTCTTAAATTAAGAGTGATTGTTAACTTGAGGCTTTTAGGCATTCCTTTTATGTAAAGAAAAAATTTTAAGGTGAGGGTGAATTTAGGTTTCCCTTAATAGATGGACAATCTCAAATTTTGCCCCAAACCATCTGGTTTTGTACCAAGAGAAGAGATGGTATTGACTCTATTCTTTGGGATTATGTTCAGTTTATACCAGGAATTAAAACACAGTCCCTGGAATGGAAATGTGGCTTTGCTAAGGAAAAATGCCATGGTCTAATTCTCATTAAAATGAAAATTTTAGGTTGAGTCAATATGAAGAGAAACATCTAGATTGCTACATCTGAGTAGAGCCTTTTCAACCCATGTTGTCATTTCCTGTGTGAAGCAAAAGTTTCTACTGAAATTAGAAGCAAACAAGAGCTTTTATTTTTTACTGTTCAAAGAATGCTAAAACTTTCAATTCATGTCATAACAACCCCAGAGAAATGGGGTTGACGAAATCAGATCATTTGGAAGAGAGAAACAATGATGATTTGAATAAAAGTCGCCATTTGTGCATCTACCCAACTTGCCCAAAATTAAAATAATTACTCTTGAAACTAAATTACATGTAAACTAGCATTTGTCTTAACCCTTACTCTGATTGTTATCCTTATTTTTATTTAGAATCATTAAGCCAGATCTTTAGAATAGTCTGTATCATCCTTCCAAATAATTTAGATTTCACTAATTAATGATTCATATAGATTGATGGAATAGATTGATGTTTACCTGTTTATTATGCAAAAAAATCTTCAAAAAATGCTTCCAAAAATCTAGGGACAATTTTAAGCATTCTAAATTAGTTATAAAAGTTGTTCTTCACCAAAGTGGTGTTCTAACTATAAAACCTTTATCACTAATCATTAATTCAGATCCTCTAAGGAATTCCACCAAGAATCATTTATTATCCTCAATAATATATAACAATCTATTTTAAATGAACCAAAATTGACCATAATTTTATTTCTCACTAATTTAAGCTTCCCTTTCCTTTTCTTTTCCTTTTCCTATCCCTCCCATCAACCACCACCTTCACCTAACAGTAATACATGTTTATAGCCATTTTGAAATTACAGTGATATAAAAAAGAACTTTTGAGAATTTATAATTTAGGAACATGGCAGAATTCAGGGCTTCTCTTATTATCACTTGATAGTTGATTTGCTTAAATACAAAATATGATAATAAAGAGATAAACATATAAAATTGATATTCTTTTGTAAGAGCTATGGAAAAATTATTTATAGTTTATATTATACATAATATATATAGGCTTATGTATCTTAATTCAGATGCTAATGCAGATAGGAAAATCTACCTTTAATCCAGTTGATATGAAAAAATTCCCTCATATGACTTTTCTAAAAGAAAGCAGGAGGCCAACCATGAGAACTGCCCTGTCCAGATCTCCCTTAAAATGTTAGTCAGTCACTTAATAGGAGGGAGCAATTAATCAGCTTAATAATTCCCTCTTATTGTTCCCTTCGAAAATCTAATTTAAGGGAGAAAGAGAGACTTTAATCTCAAAAGGTAAATATTTAACTTAAAATTGGTACAGAAAGATAGAAAAGGTAGTTTGATAAGTGGCATTTTTCTTACATAAAAAAAATAACATTCAACTAATAACATGTGTCTATATATATTCTGGTAGCAAAATAGAAACAACCTCAAGCAAACAAATCTGAGAATTTAACATCAACAGACTCTCTCAAAACAGTATTATAAGAATGTGTTTCAGGAAGGAATTAAATTCTGCCAGAAGAAATGTCTGAACTGTTAGAAGGAAAGATTAGTGAAGAAACTAAACTTATGGGTAAATCTAAAGAAACTGTAAAACAATGATACATTTGTGGAGTGTAAATCTAGAGACAGATGAAATCTTGTCAAAAATAGTGTCTAAACTGGGTAGGGGAGTAAACAGAGTTAGAAACTTCCAAGGTCTACAGCAATTATGGAGCGATGTAAAGACTTTAGATGGTATTCCATGAAGTACACATGGTAAAATTTCTCAGCCACGGTGTTGTCTCTTGGCCACCATTGGCTTCCCTGGTAGCTCAGCTGGTAAGAACCTGTCTGAATGCAGGAGACCCTGGTTCAATTCCTGGGTGGGGAAGTCCCCTAGAGAAGGGCTAGGCTACCCACTCCAGTATTCTTGGGCTTCCCTGGTGGCTCAGATGGTAAAGAATCCGCCTGCAATGTGGGAGACCTGGGTTTGATCCCTGGGTTGGGAAGATCCCCTGGAGGAGGGCATGGCAGCCCACTCCAGTATTCTTACCTGGAGAATCCCCATGGACAGAGGACCCTGGTGGGCTACAGTCCATAGGGTTGCAGAGCCAGATACAACTGAGCAACTAGGCATGGCCCAGCACACAGCTGGGAGGTGGCCACAGGGAAGGAGCTTAGAAGTGGAGTTGGATTCGCCACCCAGCAAGATCAGCCAAACCTTGCATGTCTCTATCACACCCTGCTTGCCCTCCACAGCCTTGAGCAGTCTGTTCTTTAAATAGAAGTTTTGTTTTACTTCTGTTGAGAATAGAGAGTATGCAGACAGAAGATAGAAACCCTAGGAAATATTCTGGATAGAAGAAGAGGAGAGGTATGTTTCTCAGGGTTGAAAACTTAAGAGTCTTGAAGAGGTCTATGCGTTTGCTTAAAAACCAAACATCAATAGCAAACAGGAATACAAGTGATGTATTCTGGAAGGAATGTTGGCAATTGCAAAAATTATTTGTCTATTCACAGAATGCTAACCTTCTAAATACTTCCACTTGGAAAAACAGCAATAAGTCATTTCAATAAACATGGACATTTGAATAGTGTTTTTGCTGTCCATAGATGAGAGCCTAATTTTCCTACCAGCAAAGAACAATGTACTTTGAGAAACATGTGTGCACCTCTAAGTTCCTATTAATACACAATTCTTTCAAAAGTAAACTTGAGCATGAGCCATTTGAATATTTCATAGCTAGGAGGGGAAAAATGATTTTGTGTTAACAAAAATACATTGAAAAAATTGTCAATTACTAACAAATAATAAATGGTAAACAAATGAAGATATCACTGCAAAAAAAAAAAAACAAACAAACAAAACAGAAAAATAAGCCTTAAAGAACAGAAAGCACTTTTCATCCAAAAATCAAATGTTTAATATTCTCATATAGTTTGTATTCATCATGAATTTCCAGTTTAACTTATTTAAGTTCCTTTCCATTGCTACTTATGGACATGAATCACTTTTCTCACTCTCTCTCTCTCTCTTCTGCCAGTTCTGCTATTTCTTATCATGTGTATCTGCCTCAATGAGTTTTAAATGGCTACACTGTTTGCTTAGAATTCAGGTGTTTTTCTTAGCAGATTTTTTTCAAGCTGAAGCTGGTCCCTTCAACGTAGTGTTGAATTCCAAATGTCCCCCTAAAACATAACCAGGAAAGTAATTTCTTTCCTCATCAACACTTCAGATAGTTAATAGCTGCAGGCACTTGTTATAAAAGAAGTTGCTGAAGAAGGGAACTTGAAATGAATTTGGCATAGAGTTGTGGATGGTACTAAACACATGGATGAAGTTATTTACTTAAGATTTTTCTTGTCGGCCTGATTTGGCTATATTTTCAAAATTGACACATACTAGGCTGTAGACTTCTATTTTCACTAGCTGAGAAACAGAATGATTGCAGACTTTTGCATGTTATGCATTTTTAAATATCACCAAGTTAAACTTAGATTTTGATTCTGTGCCCAGGACCAAGTGGAAAAATCTCCATCTTCAATAGTTCCTATTATCTTTTAGTCACAGGGCCACATACTGTATTTCTTCCATGAGTAAAACTCCCACTTGGAATTCCAAGCATTGCATAACCAGCAGAGTGTTCATATTATATGTAACTCAGTCGACTTTCAGATCTGAAACAGACATTTTATCTGCATGATATTCTTCTCAGCAGTTAAAACTCTTAAAATCATGGTTCAAAATGGAGCCAACATTTAATTCATCCAACAAATATTTATTAAACACCTACATCTACCACTGGTATCACAACCATGACTACCACTTTACATAGTTCTTTACTGCTTTAAATTGCTTTTACAAACCTCATTTCATTTAATTACCATGTGAAATTGTCCACTATATTGAAGGAGCATAGAGTCCCATAAAGCAGATTAAGTCAATCGCCAGAAAAACTAACCTTTAAAGCCCTTGTCTATAGTGAGCTAAATGGTACTGGCTAATATGGTACCTTTGATGCTTTTGGGAAACCGGCAAGTGATCTTAAGTAAACAGTTCATTTGCACAAATGTACATTTACTTTCTATTCTATTCTTTTTAGTCCCAATATGATACTTTTTTGAGAACTAAGAAACTTCATATTCATATTTCTCTGATACAGCAAGCATTCATAAACCTTAAAAATTGTAAGTAGCCAGTGATCAAGCAAATGTTGCTAGTTTCAAACACAAGAGGGAGGAGGTTGCCTAACCATAGGGCTTGACCATTTAAAACCTGAGCTGTATGATTTCTCTGGATAAAGTGAGTTGGAGATTCTCAATTTTCCTGTGCTAACTATTTGTCTTTCATATCTCAATCATGAGGACATAAATGAGCACTTTTACTTCATCTGATGTTGGAAATCTTGTATGATGCAGGATTTAAAGTTTTCCATCCTAATTCTTAAAAGTCTTATTTCAAACCACATTGCATTGTGTGTTTCATTTAAAATAAGAAAACTATTATATAGCTTAGCTTGGATTTTTTTTCCCCCTAAATTCACCCAGTTGTTTGTGACTTTCTTTGGGAATGACTTGTTAATCTTACCCCACTCCCATTTGTGAGCCTTCACTCGACAATGAACATAGACTACTGGACACTTACCCTTTCAAAGATACATTTTTCAGGTTTTTTTTTTTTTTTTCCCTGTATAACATAAAACAGTAAAGCATTCATTAATTCGTTCTCTATTGAATTCAAAAGGCAAATAAGCTAGTCTTTTTTTTCTTTTTGGCATGCATCAGCAAAAGTATATTATGAAGTATTCTAAAATAATATATCTTCATAAAACAATATAGGTGGAGGTTTAAAGAGAAATAGGGAAAGAAATTGGAACCATCTGGATATCCAAAGTAGAGAAAAGTTTTTGCTAATGGTTGTCATGTACACATTACAAAAATAACATTGTATGGCTTTCTGAGTGGATGGGAAAACACAGAGCTATCAAAAAATGTTAAAAGAAGACAGTTCTGGAGTGTAGCAATTGAAGAAGTAAAATTATTCATGAGACCTGTACTTAGAAGGCAAGTGGAGATTCACACTTCTTGGGTCAGTAGGGAATTAAACATATCTCAAAGATGATTTGCTTGGTCATAATAATGGAAATCAACTGTGTTCCAGGGAAGATGGAGGGGGTCAGATTTTTCTTTCTTGGCAGAGGTGAATGGGGAGAGCACCTTTAACTGATTTGCCCTTAAATCAGCCTGATAAATTGGAAAAGAATAGAAATTTCATGAAAGAAAAAAATAAAATAAAATTCATGCTTTAGAGATAAGAGGGGAAATGTGGAAAAAAAAAAGAAAAAAGGAATGAAGGACAGAGGAAGGGAAAAGGGAAGGTAGGAAAACTCTCCAGAAACAGGCTGAACTCCCTCACGTGTAAATGTTACATACAAGAAGCAATGTAATTGAAATCTCATTTCAAAATATATTATTTAAGTATTAAGACATAAATTATAAATCAATTTTAAGAGGGTTTTCTGTCCAATATAAACTTTTTTCCCTTTTTTTTTTTTTTTGTCATTTCATCACTAAGTCACCACTAGGCAGGGAGTACATCTTTAAAGCAGATTAATAAAGGTGGTCTGATCGATTATTTTAAAGCCAAACCCAATAGGCATGCTCTAATTTTGCATGTTTCAGCATAATGTTGACCAGCATGATAGAATACTTATTTAAACAGGTATATCAATCTCAGAGATCTATATGTATAGTCTACCTTGAAGTCCATTGAAAACAGAATATTCCTTATTGATCTGGCCTGCTCTGTTGCTGCATGTAGTCAATGGGACTCACAGGGATGTAAATAGAATGAATCAACTCCTCGCTGGCCCTGGGCCTCCTCGAGTCATGTGAAGTAGGTTTCTGATTCCTTTATGTTCAGGCACAGCCAGGGAGACAAGAGTGCTACTGTCTTCCGCTGGTGCACAGAGTTACCTCAGGCTATGCAGGAAAAATGCTTTTTTCTTATTTTTAGACCTGAATCAGTCTCTGCCACTAAGTGTATTCTTGTGAATACAGATAGCACTTTGTTGTTGTGCTCATGGGAAGGCGTTGGAGTAACCTGTTTGGACGCAGCTGCAGGCCACCTGTAGAGAAAGTCAAATTAGGGAGAGACCCCACTGTTCTTTGCATTAATGCTTTTTGTATTGTTGTTTGACTTTTCCCCCTCTGTCTATGTATCTTTTTCAACTTGGGAGATCGGGAGCACATTTTAAGGCCTTCTGTCCCTTTAAGGCATCTAGTGATTGAAAGGACTCTAAGATTTGAAAGGCTGTAAAAACTCCCCAGTTACCAATGAATGATGGCAATACAAAGAATTGTAAAGCTGTTGAAGTTGAAGTAGTCTTACAGATTTAGTTTGTTTGGTGAACTTTCAGCAGCAGCTCTTGCAAGGTACTGTTCAAATATTCCCACCTATCTGTGCTGCTTCTCCTTGTAAGGATTTCTCATATTCTCAGTGGAAAAGTAGTTGTCTGCATTAGCAGTTCACTTTACTGGAGATAAGGAGAAGAAAAGAAAGAAATTCTCGAAGAAATTCTCCTCATCCTCCTTTCCTCATCTACCAATTTGAAGCTTGAAAAAAGAAGGCCATAAATGAAATATCTACATTAGCCATAAATATTAAAGGAGGGAAATGCACAAATAAAAGTTGTTTCTGGAAAGCTTGATTTTGGCTGAATATCAAAAACCATTTCCTGACAATGAGATCCATTAGACTACAAAATAATTTCTCAAAGTAGTGGTTGCATTGCTTATAAGATTTCAAATTTAAGGATAGACTGAAGGCAGCCAAAGATATCAGGCTCAAATGCAGAGTTTTGTTCTGGCAGTTAGAAAAATCAATTCTTTTGAGCCTGGCTGTTTCTCTTGTTTTTGTTTATTTGATTGAAAATTCCGATCCAAATGTTGGATCGGAATTTTCCAAGACCCTCCGTTATGGATCCTTGCAAGCTATTTTGGGAAACTGGAGTCTCATGGACAGACCTGGTTTTGTCTGTGAATCTGCATTATTCAAGCATCTATCTGAAGCAAGAATCTATCATTACAGTTATCACTTAGAGATTTCTCTCTGCTCCACTTTCCAATGTTTATCAAGCTCCTATATTATTGCACTTAAACCCCACTTAGTTACAAAAACTTTCAATCATCAACATTTTGCCCATTTGGGGCATTTTGCCCATTTGTATATACAAAATGCCCTTTTGGACAAAGTATTGTACATAGGTAGCTACTGAGATATTTCCTAATTAATTCCTCTAGATAAGGCTTTAGTATTTTGGCCCTAATGACCATGATTTGGTACATACAGGTTATACTCCTACTAAAATCGAATGATATATTAATAGAATAGAATGTGCTGCAACTAAATAGTGACATTCAGACAACTTTAAATCTCACATTCATGTTCTGTGCTTTCTCCTAAATGTTGTGCCCTCTTGAGCATCTCTGTTCTGGTGAAGAAAAGGTTGGCATAGTAATGCCTTATATAGAATAATGTTTTACACTTTCATAGGTTGTTCCTGCATATACTTCCTTAAATAGATCCTCCCAACACAACCCAACAATTGAAGCTAAGAGAGACAGAGCAGGGACTTGAAGTAAGGAGTTCTGCCTCTCAGCTCCTTCCTGCTCCATCAACATTTGCTCCATGCCTGCGCTCTCTCATGAAAAGTATTTGCATTTTCCATTTGGTATTCTCTTTTGCTGGTACTGGCACCGTAATTAGCACATTGAACTATATATCCAGGTAAAGATGTAGTCCTAAGGGAAGAATGTAAAAAGTCCCTAACTTCATAGAAACAAGGCACTAGAAAAAATGTAAAACATAGCACCTCCTGTCAAGGTGCTTGAAATCGATGGTTGAAAATAGGACAAATCCCAGAAAAAAATCATAGATGATCCCAAACTAACAGTTATACCAACATCTACTACTATGAAGCAGATTCAGGACACTTGAGGTAAAGCCACTTTTGTCTTCCAACATAAAGAGGTGGAATTAGTTGACCACAGGGAGCTAGTTGAGACCTTGCTTAAAACCATTCATCTATAACTTTCAAACAACCTGTGTTTTGAATTTGAAATGGGTTTACCATTTTTTTGTCCCTGAATGCTGTCTTCAACCTAAGTATGCTTTAAAAGGGCTTCCCTGGTAGCTCAGCTGGTAAGAATCTGTCTGCAATGCAGGAGACCCCAGTTCGATTCCTGGGTGGGGAAGATCCCCTGGAGAAGGGATAGGCTACCCACTTCAGTATTCTTGGACTTCCCTGGTGGCTCAGACAGGGTAGAATCTGCCTGCAATATGGGATACCTGGGTTCACTTGCTGAGTTGGGAAGATCCCCTGGAGGAGGGCATGGTAACCCACTCCAGTGTTCTTGCTTAGAGAATCCCCATGGACAGAGGAGCCTGGCAGGCTACATTCCAGAAGCCTGGCAGGGTACAGTCCATGGGGTCACAAAGAGTTGGAATATTTGACTCAAAGACTTGATTCAAATCCTGACTCTCCTGTTTACAATATTTGTATAGTTATTTCATTGAACCCCTATTTATTGTCTTCTAAAATGCAGAGAATGCTAGTAATAACTTTTCCCCAGATTGTTGTGTTAAATGAGATACTGAATGTGAGTGTGTTTTGAATGTGATGAATGGTATTAACATAATCTGTTATATTTTGCTCCAATTAGTTTAGTAGCTTAGTAATTTCTTAAATTATTCAGATAACTACCCTTTTAACACCCAATTTGATCTCTGTGTGTGCTCAGCTCATATCAGGTAATTAACAGTGAAATAGAAAAGACATTTGGAATTTATAACAGTCCTTGGACTCCTATGTATGGACAGCCTCTATTTCTTCTTGTCACCTTGTTTATGAGACATTCATATCCAAACTTAAAGCCTGCACTGTAAAGAAGTTTTCAGTGCCAGAAATCCCATATGGTTTTGATGTAAGTAAAAGGTGTACATTTCCCTCAGGGTCAAGTCTAAAACTTGGACCACTGCAGGCTTTGACGACATGTGTGAGAATCCACAAAACCTGTGATCTTACCTGCTGCAATCATATGCCTTTATTTACTCCACTTGTGTCCTTTGAAAAGGTATAATCCGAGCCAAACACAGTAGAGGAGACGGTTTAATGGTATTAGGACAGTCGTTACAGATGAAAATACCACATTAAATTTCTTGACATGGTGCAACAGAACTACAAATATATACATAATTCAAATCTATATAAGTCATCAATGTGGAGTGTTCTTTTAAATTACTTTCTTCTCCCAAATGAAATGTCAGTCATTTTTAGTTTTGATTTTTGCAAAATTTTGAAAGGTTTTTTTTTTATACATCATAATTACTGCAGATACTTTTCAATCACACAGCTCTAACTTGGGAGGAGAAGTAGCAGTAAAATTCTTCTGTTTCGAAACTTCACTATGTCTTCAGAATTCTACTGTGTGATAGAGTCTAAGGTAACACAAAAAGAAACTAGATAGTCTCAGCAGAGACCTTCAGATCTCACCTTTTTCACTGGAACTTTTTATAACACTTGTGTCTGAACTTTGAATATTTTCCAGAGAAACTTTACTTCCTAGAGCAAATATCCTGACATTAGAACCCAGAGATGTCTCATAATTTTGCACACATCTATGCATTATCAAAAGTCCTGTGAATTACTAGTCATTTAAATACCAGTTATCTACTTTTTTCTGATTGTTTTTCCATTGTAATTGCTCCTATTTCCTGTCTTGACCTTCATGTTTCAGAGAAAGGAAGGCATCCCACAATAGAGAGAGTGATCTTTCATTTGTGAGCTGCAGAGCTTCATAGATCCTAATTTGGCAGTATGTTTGCCGCAAAGCCTTGGAATGCTGTTTTGCAGTTTCAAAAGTGATCATACTCAGCTTCCCAGAATTTTTTATGCCTGGAGGATGCCACAAGAACAAGGGTAGCCTTGTTAACTGTTGCAATCTCTCAAAAACAAGATAGGATTTGGAGATAAATCATCACTTCAGCTCACAAAGCTATGTTCTCCACCCCACTAAAGGATTGCATTTACATCTAAAATGGTTAGTACTGATCTGCACTAGAACTCCTAAATGGAGGAATGTAGCTGCCGTGTGTTCAGTGACTTTGGGGTTAGGGAAGAATGACATCACCAAATTTAAGCGTATTATCGCACTGACATAGAGGCACCTTGTTTTCGCTTCTGTGGATAGAGCAAGGATTGTGTTCTGAGTCTTGATTTTTTTCCTCCCAAAGAATACCTTTCTACCCCACTTCTTAGCAGCTGCGATATGAAGGGTTGAAAATGTCACTTCAGCTAATGATGAATGATGCTTGACCTCCGTACGGGTTACTCTGAATTTTACGCAATGCTAAATTAATATGAGAGATTCCGACTCAAAGGACTTTGGCTGTTATGAATTGCTCTGAGGATGGATTTGTGTAAAGCAGTCAGTAGCTTGAGGGCTTTTTGTTGTTGTGTCCTTGGTGGTGGTAGAGGGGTGGGGGTGCTCTATAAGCAAGGTAAAAGACATAGTGTGCTAACACTTTAATGTGTTTTCTCCTGTGACATTAATATCTTTTCATACTGGAAATATTGTCAGTAGCAGAACCAGTTTGTGGAAAAAAAAAAAAAATTCTCAAAAGGGCAACTGGCCCACATGTCTTTGTTGTTTTTATTTGAATATAATTAATTATGTAAAGCAATAGTTAGTGGAAGATTAACAATTAGTAGATTCTGTCAAGTAGTCACAGGGAAATTACTAACTAATTGAACGACTGGTCCTCTATTGTGTCAGAAAGCAATACTGAGTGTCATTCTTTTTATCTTTTTACTTTGTTGTTTTCACAGATACCCTTGTTCTAAGATGTATGTTTCACAGCAGACTAATAAATAAATAACCCTGGTTGTAATTTCATAGCATGCAAAAGGTTTTGAAATAAAAACACCTGTTTTAATTAGCATTATGGTTTGTTCACTTAAAAAAAAAAGTGATAATCCTGATGCAGTTAGCTGACATTTTTAAAGCTTTGAATTTCCATCTGTATCTTATATTATGATGTTTCAGGATTGTCATGAGTTAATTATGTTAACTTGGGAAGCATTGCTTGCATTTAGAATGAAAAACTTCAGCTTGAATAGACAGAAAAGCAGATGCTATCTTTCTTGTCAATTGCTTTGTTGTGGGCTGCCTTGCAACTTTTCATGTATTTCTGGATCTAAAGGGAAGTGTAAATCTCTATTTATTTTAAGTTTAACATAAACTACACAATTTCAGTATTCTTCTGTTTTGGCTGTACGTGTCTTGTGTATCTTTACATACATCGCTTCTCCTGCCCCCCAGTCCAAAAATCCACGGTCACATTATCTCTTCTTTAATTCTTAATTTGTTTTGTTGTGCCTAGCCATTATGGAGATTAGCGCATAATAAAATTGAAGAATAGGACAAGACTACATGGCTTGATCCTTTTTTCAGTGAATTTTTCTCCCACCTTTTTTGCTTTTGTTCATCAGCCTTTTAAACAGTGCAAACATACATGCAGCATCTGGGCGCAACAAGGCCTGTAAAGGATGGAGTATTCACTCTAAGTAGGAATTTCCATGCTTTTGTGAGCTTAATGTTCCTTTAACGTAGAGAGCAGCTGTGTTTATGTCAATAATTACACTTTGAAATAAGTGCATGTACATGTGTTTCTTTATGGGATTAAGGATGTTAGGGATGGCCTTACACAAAAGATATTTGTCCCTCCCGTCTCCACCCAGAAAGTTCCTACAGTATTCAAAGCCAAGTTCTACTGTCTGAGATTCTGAACTGTTACTCTGGACCACTGGATTCAAGTTTCCAACATACAGATTATTGGATCGTGCTTAATGCTCAGTCACTTCAGTCTGACCCTTTGTCATCTCACGGACGGCAGCCTACCAGGCTCCTCTGTCCAAGAGATTCCCCAGGCAAGCTTACTGGAGTGGGTTGCCATTTCCTCCTCCAGGGAACCTTCCCAACCCAGGGACTGAACCCACGTCTCCTGTGTTGACAGGCAGATTCTTTAGCACTGAGCCTCCCGGGAAGCCCAGTATTGGATTGATATGCTTGTAATTTTCTGTTTCCTCCCCGCTCCACACTGGTTCTCCCTTATTCTCTACCCTGCTCTGTACCCAGGATCTGACTTATATGCACCACTTCACCAAGGTCCTGTTACCAAAAGGCTTCCAACCATACTGAACCAGAAGGAGGCTTCTGCAGAACAGAGGGTAGGAGGAGACAATGCAAGAATGCACTGATTTTTAAGGCTTCATCCCCAAATCGGGCTTCGTAGCTAGCACTAGTGGTGAAAAACCTGCCTGCTAATGTAGGAGACACAAGAGACGTGGATTCAATCCCTGGATCAGGAAGATCCCCTGGAGAAGGGCATGGCAACCTAATCTGTATTCTTGCCTGGAGAACCCCATGGGCAGAGAAGCCAGGAGGGCTACAGTCCATAGGGTTGCAAAGAGTCGGACACAACTGAAGTATCTTAGCACACATGCATGCGCAATCCCCAAGCTAGTGTCATAGACAATAAATCCTCAGCTTTCAAAGGCAAGTGAGATCAAGAAGCAGTGGATCACTCTAGGGAGGATTTGGGGAGATGTGAAGGCTTCCCTTTGGGCTTTAAAGAATTGGTAGGATGGAGTAGAAGGAAGGAGGGGATATGATAGTTTAGGTCCAGAATGAGAAGGAACCAAAGTATGGAGGGTGTGGAGTATAGCTTAACTTTTCTGGGGAATGGAGAGAATACCAGTTTAATAGGAACAGATGTCAGGGGTCTGAGTGAAGAAGAAAGTTAAGATTAAGTGGCGGGTTGGGTCATGTATTAATAGTAGAGGCCTTGAATGGATGGAATGAGAAATCGTGGTCTTTAAAATCTGTAAATGATATGTATTGTGGAGGTTTGTTCAAGTGCCTTATCACACATTCAAATTAACTTTCAGCTATTCTATCACTTAAAAATAGCTCTGTTCATTAAAGGAAATGTAACCTAGATTTTCAGAAAACTAAAACATAATGTTCCTAAAATCATGTCATGCCTTAATCAAGAGTCATCATTTAGTACTGTCTTCCTAAACCTTTTGTACTAAGGAGGAGTGTTATAAATCTGACAGGTTATTTATTGTTGGTTTGATTGCGAACTATCCACTTCAGACTATCAAACAACAAATTGATAGTTTGCATAGACATGACCATTGAGCCTGGGAAACAACTATCACTCCATTATGTTTCATTCCTCTCAACTTTAGATGTATTTTGCACCATAAAATTTACAACATGGTGATCATTATTCAGTACCAGATCAGAGAGCACTGGGTTTGCAGTGATTGGTATTCTTTAGGACAGATGACCTGAATCACAAAGTATGACTTATTCCATGTACTTAAGACTGCTGCTGCTCCTCTAGAGACAAAACTGCTGTAGAGTTTACCTTGTCAAGCCAGCTGATTTGTGTAGACGCTGATTTTTGGAACTTAAGTATTAACATAAGAATCAGTGTTGTTGGTTGGATATTCCTTTCAAATCATAGTCTGGAGCTGTTTGCTTTTAAACTCATATAAAGAGAATTATATTCTGACTTCCAGGACATAAATTTGCATGGTACCCTTCTCTTCTTGCTCTGTTTCTACATGACCATTTGTATCCCTTATTATCTTAGGTAGTCTTGCAAAATAGTATACAAGTGAAGAAGCAATGTTAAAAACTTACTGAGACACTAACTTCCTGAGTGAACTTGAGCTAGTTAATTTCTCTGGTCTTTAGATCTTCACATGTTAAGTTAGGATAGTACGATCTTGTTTGGTTGCTATGGAAGTTAATTAAGATCATGTGTGTGTAAAGTGCATCTTACAGTGACTGGCACATGATAGAAACCAACAACAGCTTCTGTTGTCATTACTGTGGTTATCATTATTATTTAACTCTTACTTCTATGTTGATAATTCTCAAAGTGACCTATTTAATCTTTATCCCCTTTACTAGGCTTCATGTTCAAATATACAAATGTCTACTGGACATTGCCACCTGGAAATGCCAGTAGCATTCCCAAATCAAACTCATACCCCCTGGCATCTTCTTCTTGAGAACGAACTGAATGAATAAAAACTCCTAGCCACTCTTCCTCAGGTGTCTAATACATGACAGCTATATCAACGCACCAACATCCTTCCAGCTAGAAACAGTAGTTTTACCTGATTCTCTTTTCCCTCTACCACCACTGTTTTCATTAAATTTTAAGTCCTTTTATCCTCAACCTTTTCTTTGCATTTCTACAAACACTACTTAATTCTAGCCTTCATGGTGCCTTGGACAATTGCAATGGCTTCCTAAATAATTTGCATATTCTTACCTTTTCATCTGTCAAATACTATGTCCATAGAATACAGTCTGAGTGACATATATTCCCACTCAAACTTTTAATGGGTCTCTCTTGTCTAAAGAACATTTAATCTCTTAACATGACAGTGAAGCTATCCACTGATTTCCAAGCTAAGCTCTCATCACCTTACATAACCCACTTTAGCATGCACGCATCAGAATCACCTGGAGCACTTGCTAAATCACAGATGGCCAGCCGCACCCCAGAGATTCTGATTCAGTAAGTCTGAGGTATGGTTCATTAATTTTCATTTCTAACATTATCCTATGTGATGCCAATATGGCTGGTCCTGAGACCACATTTGTATGACCAGGGCCTAGAACATCTTTCCTCCCCGTCTCAGTCCATCAAAATCCAATGAACCCCTTACTGTCATTACCTTAGAGCAATTTCATCAGTCACCCCACTCAGAATGAACCAGTTCATACTCTGTGCTAGCAGAGTGCCTAAAGGTTCTGAAGGCTTAGAACCAGATTACTGGACTCTAGCTAAATATCTGAGTGAACCTGGATAAGTTACTTAATACTGGACCCATTTCCCTATAAGTAAAACTGAAAAAAATAATAGTACTTATAGCGTGTGTTGATGTGAAGGTAAATTAACATATGTGAAGCACTTAGAATAGTGCCTGAGAAGGGCTCAATTATATTATGTTAGGTAGTAGTTCATATCTTTAATCTAACACTCCACTTAGCATATTATGATATTTAGAGTTTGCAGAACAAAGTTCTTTACTAGATGTTAAGCACCCTGAAAACAGAGACCACATCTCCATGAATTCCCAGAAACATAGCCCCAGGCCTAGCACTTTATAGAAATTAAGTATAAAAACCTTTCAATTCAATTGAAATTCAGAAAAGATTGCAAAGAAATCTTAAGTAAAACTCTTCTAAACAGTAAACAAAACCGTCCATTTGTTTTTCCCTCATCATAAAGATGAATAAAAGTGCAGGCAATTATTAATAATACATTGAAAGTAGGTTTGCCTTTTCCTTTGAATTTTCTAAACTCTATAATTAAAACAGCTTCAAATTGAAAGATTGTAAAGAAGAAATTAATCTTATTGGTAAGTAAAAAAGCAAATCCCATGGTTGATGATAGATATGACCTGTTAGCAATAGTTACACTTTTATACTTCCTTTTCTTACAATCAGCGTGTGGAGACCAGCATAATCCAATTAATTGTAATTCCCTTTTGTAGAGTCAGTAAAGTAGTGCATGATACTGAAACACCATTGAAGTCTTATCTCTGGTCAGATAATCCACACGGATTTTCGTTTTCCAACTACCAGCAGGTTTTTATAAACTTCAGGAAAATAGAATATTTTTACTTCCTTGAACTTGTGATAAATGTGATACACAGTAATTGTCTCTGAACTTTAATCCTTTGTATATGCCTAGCCATCAGTTTTCTAGACTTCTTTCTCTGCTGTGCAATGGTTGCTTGAATACACCTGAGTTTTTCTCTATCTCCTGACTGTATTTAAAATATTGTTTTCCACAGTGAATATGCAGTATTTTAACACAACAGAGCCCCTCAACTGAGCTGTTTGCTGCTTGGACACATCATCTCTCATCCATATACTCACTCTGATCCATCCTGCTCACTCCTGCCAAAGCACTGGAACAATTATAACAATATGCTGAAATAAAAGTTATGTGGCTGTGCCCTTTCACACACAGAATATCTTACTGTACACATTTAATGCCTTTTCCATCTTAACTAAAGTTTGGCAGTTTGAGGTGCAACAGTAAAACTAGCATGAATTTATTTTTCCTTTTTCATAACTTCATGGACAGAAGGTCTGTTCTTAAACATCAATCTTAGTAACTTCAGCATACAGCTTCTTTTCCTTTCCTTATTAAATGGAGAACTTTTACCTTTCCACTTAGAGGAAACACTTTATAGCATCTCTTTGGCATATCCAAATTGCCAGCATCACCACTCTTGTGTTTTGGGGCCAATATTAAGGAAGGGTGTCTTGCACACAAGCCTCTGATATTATGACAGTCAGTGTGGTAATCGAGAGGGCTACTAGGTGACTGACGGAGGCTACACTAGATAAAAGGAAGATTCAGGGCCCCGGGAGTGGGGAGGGAAGGGGACAAATCAGGACTGCATGAGATTTCATCACACTACTCAGAATGACTTAAAATTTATTTCTAAAATTTATCATTTAATATTTTCAGACTGTGGTTGATGGCAGATACCTGTGGAAAACAAAACTAAGGGTGAAAGAGGACTGCTGTAGCTAAGTTATTTAGGGTGTGCCCCCAGAGTAATGGGCTTCCCAGGTAGCACAGTGGTAGAGAATTCACATGCCAATGCAAGAGATGCAAGAGACACAGGTTCTATCCTTGGGTCAGAAAGATACCTGGAGGAGCAAATGGCAACCCACTCCAGTATTCTTGCCTGGAAAATCCCACAGACAGAGAAGCCTGGCGAGTTACAGTCCATGGGATTGCAAAGAGTCAGACACACCTAAGGATGCATGCATGGCCCGGAGTAATACAATCACCAAGGTAGGATGAGTAACATAGTAAATGGATCCGAAATGAAGCTGACTGTAGGCCAGAGTGAAGATCGGCAGCATAGGACACGGGTGTCCTCAGAAACCATAGGCAAAAACTCAGGAGTGAGGGCCACAGATGTGTTTTGTGTTAGATCAGAAGAGAAGAAAAGCAAGGAGAAGAGTACCTAGTTGAAGAAAGCTGTATCTTTCCGCTAACATCACTCCAGTTTCATCCACTAACTTTCTTGTGTGAGAACGTGTGGTGAAGTTAGCATGTGTTCATCCCTACTCTGCAGACAAAAGGAGAGGCTCATAGAGGCCAAAACTGTGTAGGCTGCTAGGAAAGGTGTCTTTAGTACTAACAGTTCACCTGAGACCACAGCAGATGATGTCTTCCTGTCTTTCTACAAAAGGAACCGTAGATAACTCTCAGACTTGGACATTTATATAGTTATCATCATCATCTTTATTAAAAAGATACTTAGTAAGCAACTAATTGAGCATGTCTTTGTACTAATGAAGTGAATATAAAATTAAAAGGGGTAGCTCCTTTCCTAGAGACAGCATAATTCTAGTACTAATGTTAGAAAACTTAAGAATTGTCATATTTCAAGAGATTATATACCATTTCTTAGATATCTTACAATCCTCATTCTGTCATTATAACTGCCTTCCCCACCCATACCTCTTGCACTTAGCGCATTTGACACATGTTAGGTGTTTTATTTTTAATGAGTGAATGTATTAACTTGATTGATAGTTTTGTTTCACTTTGCGCTATAAATGTAATGCTGAAATTGATGTATAATAATGGAATTTCATTCCTTCACTTCATTTTCAGTATGCTCATTCCTTTTTCTTTTGACTTTGTTTCTATTTAGATTTTTATTTCACCAGGAAACAGTCATTGTTGTTGGGTTTATTTTTGTAATTTGTACTTACTGTTGACCCTTAAGCACTGAAAGGATTAGGTGTGGCAGACCTTCCATGCAGTTGAAAATCACAGTCTAATTTATAATCCACCCTCCATATGCACAGTTCCTCTTGTAGCCGTGGCTCTGCATCTGCTGATTTGACCAAGTGCGGCTCGTTTAGCACTGCAATATTTGAAAAAAATGTGTATATTAAGTAAACACTTGCAGTTCAAACCCAGGTCGTTCAAGGGTCAGCTGTATTATTGTTATATATTTGTTAAGCTTCAATTGTTTATCAGTTCTTATTTAAATGGTCAAACTTTTCTTTTCATCAAAAGTTACATCTCTCAGGACAGTATAGTAAAAGGAGTAATTTAAGCCAGATATTATATAAGATTCTGAAAATATTTGCCAAAGTCTGATTGACACAGATAATACTCAAATAAATTTCCTAATAATGTGTAACAAGCCTATACTAGATCTTTCACATCTCTTCACTGAATTCTACACAAAATTAGGAGGGAGAGATGACGGTTCTCATTAGACAAGTAAGGAAACCAGTATGTTAAGCAATATCTATATATGTGCATATACCTACAATAGACATGTTATCTGTAAATGGGTATTTATAGACCTTAGTTATATTTATTTCCTAGATATCATTATGAGATATGTTTTGACCTGACCTTCTGCTTGGTATTTACAAATGTAATATAACTCAGAAAGAACAAAAAGCGATAGTGTTGAAACTTAGAGCCAATAACGAAGAAAACTTTCAAAAATGACTTGAAATTTAATCCTACGGATTCTCTACCCTTTGGCGTATGTAATGTATGAAATCATCCATGGAATTCGAGTGAATTCAGAATCTGTTTGGAGAAGATGGTCAAATAAAATGAACCATTGTGTATGGTGTCTGCAGAGCACAAAAAGCCTTTGACTGCATGGAAATAAGAGCAGTATTGGAAGCTCTGAGTAAGAAAGGAATTAAAGAAGTATATACTGGTATCATGAAATGTATCCTTTTTTTAAAACTTATGATCCTAACAAAGTCAATTCATTTTTGTCGTTGTTACTGTTGTTAGAGTCTGAACAGGGCTATCTCTCCTAGGATGCCTAGACAAAAAATACCTATAAGCCAGGAGAGAAAAGTAATGTCCATAACAGCATTTTATAAGGTGGCATTATACATGGAGTTATGATGGGAAGATGTTTTATGTTATGCAGTTATAAATTAAAAATGCACAAAGCAATGACACGTTTGTTACACTTTCCATCTGTGGTGCCTGCTTCACAAATTTCAGTTGTACCTATTTATTATGTTATTATTTACATTCAGATAAAATCTGAGGAAAAATAAAAATAAGGCATAGTCACTCTTGACTCAGTTCCTGTACTGGTTAGCTGGGGAAGGATAGATAGAGTAGAAGGCTGCTCCACCACCATCAAAGAGAGTCAGTAAAGACATTTCATTAGCCTGTGACATTATTTGCATGCCTTGGGCTTCTTAAGTGATTTCCAAAAAAAAATACACAGCATGAAGTCCATGGAAAGCAAGCTAATATGGCATGCCAAAATACCCCAATTTATTTTCACTTAACCCAGTGGAGTTAAGAAATAGAAGCTTTCATGAAAGAGGCTTTAGCATGTTGGAGAATTTCTGCTTATTTTCTTGGTCCCTCCCTTTTTCTTACTACAAGGAGGCCACACAAAATTGAATTTGGTAGACCAGGTGGCAAAAGTGTCCATTTTCTATATGGATCAAACCATCTCCTTTTATAATAGAGTAACCATTTTCAATTATATGTCTTCTAATAGCTTCCAGCAGGTTACTGTGGTAAATAGTAAGAAATAAATTTCTTTGGTTTTGGAATATAAAGTTACATATTTAAAACAGCTTTCTGCCCGCTTTGATAGATAACCATGGCCATAGAGAGTAGATTTGTCTTGCATTGAGATCTCCTGTGTGTGTGTATGTTTGTGTGTGTGTCTGTGTGTGTGCACGTGCGTGCTCAGTCATACCCAACTGCTTGCAACCCCATGGACTGTAGCCTGCCAGGCTCCTCAGTCCATGGGATTTCCCTGGCAAGAATACTGGAGTGGGTTGCCATTTCCTACTCCAGGGGATCTTCCTGACCCAGGGATCAAACCTGCTTCCCTTATGTCTCCTGCATTGGCAGGCAGATTCTTTACCACTAACACCATCTGGGAAGCCCAAGATTTCCAGAGAACCATTTTAAGTGTTCCTTAGTATTTCATGTCTTGGGCTATAGCAGCAATGAAGTATTTCTCCTTTAGAAGTAGTAGCTGGAAAAAAGAGTGGGTAAGAAAATAGCAATCATGATTTTATTCTTTGTCTGGTAGTCTTGCTGGAGAGTATCCTGCATGTGTATATACCAAACCATTGGAAATAGTTAGGTTGAGCCTGAATAGGCAAGAATTAATTCAACCTTCAAATGCTTTCTCTGAATCTAGATAATTATTTTTATTTAGTTTGAATTACTTAAATAGCTATTTCTGTTGTCTACCATATTTCATATGTGTGACATGGCCCATGATTTGAGAAAATGTCTAGATGTGATCTAGGAACATGATGTCTTTCTCTGCACAGAAACTTTGGTCATTGTATTCATTCTCTAGGGCTGCCGAACAAAGTATCATAGACTAGGAGGGATGAGGGGCTAGGGGATTAAACAATGGAAATGTATTTCCTCTCTGACCAGAATCAAGGTGTTGGCAAGTTTGCTTTCTTCTGAAGCTTCTCTCCTTAGCTTATGGATGCCTTTTTCCAATGTCTTCACATGGTCTTCCTTTGTGATGTCTAATTGCCCCTTCTTATAAAGAAACCAGTCATATTGGAATAAAGCCATCCATGTCACCTCATTTTACCTTAATTACCTCTTTAAAGGCCCCATCTCCAAATATGGTGGGAGACAGGGGGTTGAGTATTCAAGTTATTCATTGGAGCAGTGTGCGGGATGGCAGAGGGGGCACAACTCAGCCCATAACAGACATAGCACATTTGGGGGGTGAATTTGTCTCTGCTTTAAGGTAAAACAGAGTGTTATTCTAGGGGACAGGAATAAGATGTAAAATGTCTAGAACCTAATTTATTTTCACTTGAATATTTCTGAGCACCTGGCGAAGCCCTCTTCTTTGAGGTATACAAAGCAGCCTCAACAGTTGCAGCTCTGAAAAGGCTCCAAATACAGCTCCTAATATGTAGTCTCCATTCAAGCTACAATTGTTGAGTAAAAATTAAATGAACTAGCAAGTTAACTGGTCAACCAGCCTAATTTCCTAAGATAATGTCCCCACCAAAGTCTGATGTTGTTCCCAAGGAGTTACAGAGGGTCTTTAGTGGGTGCAGGATGCAAAGAGGATGGTTTTGGCACAAAGTGTACATATCGCTGTGCTTGAGAATTTGGAACCTCTCTAATCCACCAGAAATCAGATTGAACTGTCACTTTAAAGAGCTAACACGACAGGAAAGGTTGAGCTAGTTGGATGATTCACCCGACTTCCTTTTGATCCTCCCCTTTAAATGCTAAACTAAAAATCAGCTGTATCCTTATAAATGATATGTTTCATCCACTCTTATATCTAATCTTCCAGTTTGATTTTATGGCCAAACATATTATTATTTTTTGGATCGATTGTCCCTATGGCATCTCTTTCATTCATGATGTGACTTTCATGTACCCAGCAGGGCTTTCCGATAAGGTTTCCAAATGGTCATCTGTGCTGGAAGCAGATACCATATCCTTTATGAGAGTTTCACGATGTAATGGGTTCTTGTCACTGTATTAATGGTATCAGAGCTATTCTCTCCGTATCCTGGTAAAGTCGGGCTGTCTTTTCCTTTTTTTTTTTTTTTTTATTACACCAGTAAAATAAAAGTTGGAAGAGGACTTTAAAACTGCCGTAGAAAATTTACAAGGTAAAAGTGTACT